>NW_023505143.1:0-136000 GCF_004664715.2 Peromyscus leucopus | reverse complement strand
TTTATACTTTCTTTAAGTAAGTTTTCCATAAAAAGATAATAAAAATACTTTTATTAGGTATAATTTAACACCTTAGGTTACTTAATATCCACAGAATATCAAACTGGCTAGTAGTATGATTCCATTTCTTTTACAGTACTTTGGTATTTCATATGCCCAAGCTACAACTGTGCTTAATCAGTAGATTGTAAAAATATAAGTATTATAATTATACAGTGAAAAAGACTCTAAAATGGATATTAAGGCAAAAATAATATTTCTTAGTCATCTAAAAAGTCACTTCATTCTATTATTTTTCTTTCTTAGCCTGCCAAAACCATTGCCTCCCTTTTTAAAATCTAACATAGAAATCATGTTCTTTTAAAAAAGTAAATCTTCTTAATGCATATTATAGTTTCTATTTTTTACAGTTCAAATGCACTAAATTGTATCACATACAAGCTTTCTTTATCCCTAGCATAAGAAGGAAATAATTAGCAGTAATAAACATCATTGAGCATCTATGTCTTATGTACCTACACCCTAAGTATAGATAAGAGATTTTACCATTTTGACTCATCATCCTCTTGCCAAATGCTCTGCTTGCCTTAGAGATGGTAAGGTCTTCTTTTAAATATTTACTTATTTAACTCTCTCTCTCTCTCTCTCTCTCTCTCTCTCTCTCTCTCTCTCTCTCTCTGTGTGTGTGTGTGTGTGTGTGTGTGTGTGTGTGTGTATGTCTGCTTGAGTTTGAGTATATGTATGTATGGGCATCATGTGCATGTAGTGCCTGTGGAGATCACAGGAAGTTTGGATTCACTAGAATTCAAGTTATAGATGATTGTGAGGTACTATGTGGGAGTTGAGAACCAAACCCAGGCCCTCTGCAAAGGCAATAAATGCTCTTAACCTCTCAGCCATCTCATCAGCCCCCTCGATGAGGTCTTAATAAGCCGTGGCATCATTTTATTTTCAGCATTTCTACCCAATGTTTTAAATGTTCTAATCAATTTCCTTCTCTGCCATATTCTTTGGCCTTTCATGCCAAAATCTCAAATAGCTTCCACCTCAATTTGACTACTGGAACCTATGAGGGAAAAAAAATAAGCAAATGAGTGAGTTGATTAGAGTGATCCAATTTCAATTGATTCCAATAATAATTAACAAATCCATTGTGCATTTTCAGTATAATTTATAGCAAGTGCTAACATAACTCTTGAACTGAATTTAAAAAAAAAACTCAAGAAGTAACCTTCAGATTTTATTAAGCATTCGGTATGTTTTTCTTTTTTTTAAAAAAAGATTTATTTATTTATTATGTATACAATGTTCTGCTTACATGTATGCCTGCAGGCCGGAAGAGGGCACCAGATCTCATTATAGATGGTTGTGGGTGCTGGGAATTCAACTCAGGTCCTCTGGAAGAGTAGCCAGTGCTCTTAACCTCTGAGCCATCTCTCCATCCAATCCTCTGTATGTTTTTTCAAAAGAACCTCCAAGTAAATGCACAATGTCCTTTGCTGCAACTCAATTTGTTTGAAACAAGGAACTATTTGAGTGAGTATCACAGCAGGTGGGACAACACTTCTCTAGAGAAAAGCCTTTTTTTCTCCTTTTTTTCTTTTTTATCTTTGCTCTAGGAAACAGGCTTTTCTAGCAGAAGGCTGATTTTTTTTTTTGAAGAGGAATGTGGAATAGTAAAATAATAAAACAAAACACTTTCCTGGTATGAGTAGCTCCCTGGAGGTTATTTGACTCTCAAATGTTGGATAATGGAGTTGACTGTGAAAAGTGGGTGTGCTTCCTGGAGTGGTAGAAATCAATTAGTCTACCAGAAGATAATGTGGTGGGAAACATAGATAAATTTTGTGGTGATTCACATACTCTATAGAAATAACTGGGTTTTAGGGTTTTGTTTTTTAATGTGTGAGAGGACTCTGCATGCACCATGTGCGTGCATGCCTGCTTCAGAGATCAGAAGAGGGCATTGGGTCCCCTGGAACTGGAAGTAGAGATGGATGTAAGCCACCATTTGGTTTAAGGTTTTTATTTATTTATTTATTTATTTATTTATTTATTTATTTATTTATTATTTATTATTATTTTTTTTTTTCCGAGACAGGGTTTCTCTTGTGTAGCTTTGCGCCTTCCCTGGAACTCACTTGGTAGCCCAGGCTGGCCTCGAAGTCCACAGAAATCCGCCTGCCTCTGCCTCCCGAGTGCTGGGATTAAAGGCGTGCGCCACCACCGCCTGGCTTGGTTAAAGTTTTCAACTGCTGCGCATCTCTCCATCCCCAGAAACAATAACTGTTTTTAAAGACTGCCCTTATGGAAACTTCAATTGATTTTATTGGTTTAAATTGTATATGTTCTTTCATTGTGAATTCACTCAGCCACAAAGCAAATCTCTCATTGCTTACATGGATTCTTATTTAACCCATTGATGCTCATTGCTGTTCCAGAAACTATGCTCAAATTAAGGATGAAGATAAGTCTTAGCAGATCTTCTGCTGATCATTTATTCTAGCATTCATCTGAACAAATAGAGAAGAAATGGATAGGATAAAATTGTTCTCCTCACCATTGAAAGCCCATTTTAAATTAAGGTAGCAGGAGCCTAATTTAATTATTGATGTTTCTTTCTTATTGTTTCAATAAATTTAGAAATTCAGTCCTATGTTATAATTTGTCAAATGAAGTGAACACACATTTATACTAATTTCCTTCTTTGGCCCACTTCGGTGATCCTTTCCCTCTTAACTGCATTTCCATTCTTCCTGTTTGCTGTTTTTTGTTTAAGATCTTTATTTAAATACCTGCCCCACCCACATGCACATGTGTTATAAGATTCTCCAACTTCATTTTCACCCCTTCTGCAAATATACACCCCCAAAAATTATATCAACTGACACAAATATAATTTGGCTATCCAGCATATAATAATATCCAGAATATAATAAATTTTAACTGATTTCCTCCTTTAATGCACTTGTCTTTAGAATTACGAAATATCAACTGTTCTTAGATAATCTGATACTGTCTCAAACATCCTTCTCTGTCTGAACTTGAGCCATAGTCATGGTATTAAAGCATTTGTGCCCTGAAATTAGGTTTAGTGTGTGTGCCTACCTCAATTTCCAACCTACCTCTACCCCGCTGCCACTCTAACCCGTGGAGCCCATTCCCTGTGGAGGGATGGAGGGATGTCTTGCTCAGCCTTGATGCAGCGGGAGGGACTTGGTTTTGCCTGAACTTGATATGCTAGACTTTGTTGACTCCCAATGGGAGGCCCTAACCTGTCGCTTGAGTTTTTCTGCCTTGCCACAGTCAGGACAAATCTCTGTCACCCGCCAGTCCCACAGTCGCTCAGACCCAACCAAGTAAACACAGAGACTTATATTGCTTACAAACTGTATGGCTGTGGCAGGCTTCTTGTTAACTATTCTTATATCTTAAAGTAACGCATTTCTACAAATCTATACCTTGCCACGTGGCTGGTGGCTTATCGGCGTCTTCACATGCTGCTGGTCATGGTGGCGGCTGCAGCCAGTCCTTCTGCCTTCCTGTCCTTTTATTTCTCCTCTCTGTTAGTCCCGCCTATCCTTCCTGCCTAGCCACAGCCGATCAGGTTTTATTTATTGATCAATCAGAACAACTTGACATACAGACCATCCCCCAGCACAGCAAGTGAAGACCATTTCAAACACCTGCACTCAGGCCCATGGTCCTAATCATCCTCTATACGGACCTGCTGGGTAACGCCACAAAGAACCCAAGAAGGGCTCCCACAGGACATACAGATCATCCCACAGCACTAACCTCTCTGAAGGGTCATTGGGGCAGGGCGGGGGTGTGAGTGGCAAGAGGTGGGGAAGGAGCTGGAAGAGGGGAGGGAGGGAGAACTGGGGTTGGTATGTAAAATAAAGAACAATTAAAAAAACTTAAAATATACTGACAAATCCTATTAATTTTCTCTAAAATGCTTTTTCTTCTTTAACTTTCTTTTTATTTATTCTTTATTTCTTTCATATCATGCATCTCAATCCTACTCATCCCCCCTCCCCTCATATCCATATCTACCCTGTGCCCCTGAACCCCCCCCAAATAAAACAAAACAAAATGAAATTTAAGGGGAAAAATATGAAAGAGAAAATATTGTTATGGAAGCTGCAGTATGACATAATGAGTCATGCAGTAAACCCCTTTATTCATACATCTTTTTACATTCTTTGCATTCACCTCAAAGAACCATTGGTTTGCTTCAAGGCCCCTGGTCTCTGCTACACCATCCATGATGCTGGGCTCTCACTGGGACTATTCCTGAAGGGATCCTGCAGCTTTGGGTCTACAGGACCCCTCCTTCATGTGCTCTAGCAGATTACAGGGGTAGATGTTGGGGTGGGGAACACATAACCCTGGTTTGGGGCCCAGATAGTTACAGGGTTGGTCAGCCCACCAGCTCTCTTCTGTCTTCCCAAGCTCTGCAGCATTGCCCTGGAGAGTTCACCCCTTGCAGTGACAAGCAAGGGGGGGCCAGCTCTCCTGTTTCACATCCTCAGGGTGGGTTCTTCCATACCTACATCTCCAGAGCCTGCTCTCTTTTTTTGCCTAAGCAAGGTGTAGCAGTCACTCTCCTGAGTGCTGCAGCTAATGAGGGCAGGGACAGCTCTCTTGTTCTTATGACGTCAGGGCCAGCTTTCTCACCTGCCTCAGGTGTGTTGGGCCTGGATGTAGAGTGAGGAAAGTGGGGGGTGGAGGGCCATCTCTCCACTGCCCATGCAGCTACATGACAGATGAGTAATGGGGACAGTTCTCCATGCTCACAGCTTCAGAAATGTTTTTATAAGAAAAAGTAACGCTTTCCCTTAAAAGAAAAGTTGTGAATGATCAAGTGAAAGAGTGTTCAACTTGACTCCATTAAGATGAATAACCTTTGTTCATAAAAAGATACCTCCCTGCCTTTTTTCTTCACTTTGTTTTACACACACACACACACACACACACACACACACACACACACACACAGAGAGAGAGAGAGAGAGAGAGAGAGAAACACACACATGAATTTGATAGGAAGCAAAAGAAGGCACAGGAGGGCTTGGAAGAAGGTTAAAGGAGGGAAGAAATAGTAAATTATAATTTCAAAAATAATACATTAATATTTTAAGAATTAAAAATAAAGTACATGAAAATGAAAAAGAGAAGGAACACTTTTAATAGAAAACCAAGATGATACAAATGTTTTGCCATTTTTTTATTGCTTTTTTGAAATTATAATTTAATTACATCATTTTCCTCCCTCCAAACGCTTTTATATCCTTCTTTACTTTCTTTCAAATTTTTGGGCCTCTTTTTTCATTTATTGTTGTTACATACATTCATATATTACTAAATACAACCTACTTAGTCTATATAATGTCACTTATATGTATGTTCCCAGAGCTGCCCATTTGATATTGGAGAATGAATTGGTGCACTCTTCCCTGGTGAAGACTATTTCTCCTGCTCTCAGTGTTCCTTCTTTGCCTTAAGACTTTGTGTAGGTTTTAGGTTTTGTGGCTTTTCAGCATACACATTAATATGTGTATTGTTGTTGTCCTTGTTCATCTCATGGTTAGGCAGTCATATGGGTGAGACATCATGGGTATAGCATCTACCATTCCTAGGAGACATAATACCACACTTAAAACTTTGACAGAAAAACTATCAGGTAGTCATACAGTATAATGCTATGCATTAAATGAAAATAAAAAAAAAATCACCAGGTGAAGCCAAATGGATAAATCTCTCAGATATAACACTGTGTCAAATAACCCAGAGGAAAGAGTACTCTGTGTGGTTTTATTTACATAAATTTTGAGCTAGCCAAATTAATCTCTATTCATAAAGTCAACACAGTATGAGTTTTAGATGAGACAATGAGTATATGGATAAGGAAAACTATTCTGAGGGGTTAGATAATGTTTTCAATCTTTATTTGTGTGATAGGTACTCAAGCATGTTCATATTATAAAATCTCATTGAGCTGAACACTTAGTTGATTGTATGTTATATAACACATTTCAATAAAGTATTTCTCAAAATGAAAGATCTGCAATATTTACCTAGCAAATAAGTAGGGTTTAACTGAATTAGGGAGTTCACTTTTATGTAAAATGGTCACATTTTATTAGTGAAAATATATAGCTTGGAAAAAATATAGATCATAGTAAAGTTGTAGACATTGATAATTTATCCTGGCAAGTTGTGGAATTTTATTTTGTAATGGTTTTATGCTGGTAATGAAGACACAGACACCTTACTGAACAGGGAATACCCAAAAAAGACAGCTGTAGCTGAATTTTTCTCTAGTCCTGTTCCTGTCCAGTCCCATGGACCCCACAGCCGCTTATAAAATAATCACTCAGAAGCTTATATTAATTAAAACTGCTCAGCCATTAGCTCAGGCCTACCACTGACTAGCTCTTACATTTAAACTCAGCCCATTTCTGTTAATCTATATGTTGTCACGTGTTCCGTGGCTTTACCTGTGTGCTATTACACGTTGCTTCCTGGACAGTGAGATGGCATCTCCCCACTCAGCCTTCCTGTTCCCAGAATTCTCCTTGTCTGTTTATCCCACCTACAATTCCTGCCTGGCTACTGGCCAACCAGCTTTTTATTTATCAATCAATCAGAGCAACACATTCATACCATACAGAACATCCCACAGCACCTCCCCTTTTCTGTCTAATCAAAAAGGAAGGATTTAACTTTAACATAGTAAAATTACATATAACAAAACAGTAATCAAGCAAGAATTACAGTTATAATATCTAGTCTATTTGTATTTGGCAAAATTAAGGAAAATATTCTGTTTATCCTATATTTGTGAGTCTAAAGTTTTATATCTAATTTATCTTTTATCATAACCAAGGAAAATTATAACTATCTAGTCTTCAACTACATCAAAGACCAAAGAAGGATATAATACTACCTAAGTAAACAGGAAATGAATTGTAAGCAACTTCCAAAAATCTAGAATGACAGAAACAGCTGTCTGCCTGGACAGTCATCCAAAGTACTTCTGTACAGTTGGGGCATCCATCTTCAGCCCACAGGCCTGGAGTCTCTCATTTGCTTCTCTTTGTGTCCTGTAGAATGTCTGGCATTTTCTTCTGTGGAAGCAGGAACCTGAAGGACCATCTTGTCTTGCAAAGTTCAGTGGTCACCTTCCCTTGGGTCCTAAATGTCCAGTTGATACAACATTTTTGTCAAACAGTCCAGGCAAGAACAGTTCCTTGCCCAAATGGCCATTTTTGCCAAGGAGATAAACTCCATATGGTGTGTCTTCAATGCCCATTTTTTCTCTCTGAAGTAAATCAGTGCTGCCAGGAGCAGATGTGTCTCACTGTCCAGAAAGTCTAAGTTTTTAAAACATTTTAAATGCCATATCCTGTAGGTCTTTGAAGTGTTTGAAGATTACCTACCTAACTGAATTATATCTATGTATACCTAGAAAACTTAATATGACTATAAGTTTGACTATCATAGAAGACTAATTATTAATCTATATTTCTTAATTACCCATTACAATTTAAATGAACTGCATAAACACAATACCTTAAACAAGAGTAGAAATATATATTACAACATTAACATTAAATTAAAATCTATTTAGAGAAGATATGAGCATTAAAGAAAACTGCATATGGAGTTAACTTTCATTGTGACAAAAGTTAGGCACTGGGCAACAAAATGCCCTTGCATCGACTGCTGACAAATAGGACAAAATGAATTGACAGGACACAAAACAAAAGACTACAGATTCTTGCTAAGACAAGTGTGACTGTGGCTTTATCAACAGGCATCCTCTGAGGCCAGGACAATATAGCACCATCACTGAAGTGGCCTTTGCAATGGGGAAGGGTACAGTGCCCCTTCTTCAAAGGCAGCTGAACAGGCAATGGACCGATGGCTTCTGGTGTGCAGTGGAACAGTAGCTGAAACATTATTCTTGAAAGAGTAACAAGGCTAACGGAGTCTAACCTTTCAACTGTAGACTGGCATTTAATAAAAGAAGTGAGTCACCCACAAGCTGAGAAGAATGGACAGTTGAATTTTAAAAACATCAGCAATTTCCAGAATTTAAAATCCTGAATCATGACAGGACATTGGTGGGATTTCAGGTTTATCTGGTACATGGACTACTTGCACCTAATGTGAGGTCAAACTGTAGGCCTTGTGTACATCCTACTTCATAAATGAGTCTGTCAGATATGCTAAGCCTATAGGCTGAAGATGATGCCCCAACGTTGTGGAGAAACCTTGGATGACTGACTCTCCAGGAGCTGGCTGTTTCTGTCAACTCACATTTATTTTGGAAGCCGCTTACATGCACTTCTTGTTTACCAGGTAATATTATTTGCTTCTTGGATCTCTGAGGGAGTTGAAGATTAGATAGTTATAGTTATAGTTAGTTGAAGATTAGATAGTTATAGTTTTTCTTGTTAAGAATTTCAGAAAAGAAACTCACTAACGAGGTGTAAGTGTATAAATTTGAAAGACATGAGATAGTTCTGTTAGTAATATAAGTTAGGATAGAAAGTGATTCAGGTACATTTTGGACTTACCAAATAGGATAGATAATGGAATATTTTCTCTGAGTTTGTCAAATGCAAATGGACTAGACATTGTTGAGGTATTTATTGCTTGTATATATTGTATAAAGTTATTGTACTTTTTGTACATAGCTTTTTCTTACATTGGTTATAACTTTTTAAAATTATCTTTTAATTAGAAAAAAAGGGGAAATGTGGTGATATTTTATTTTTGCTGAAATGTGATATTTTATTTCTATGTTAAAATAAAGTTTTCCTGGAGATCAGAGGTCATAGTAAGCCATAAACAGAAGTCAGGTAGCACACGACCTTAATCCGATCACATGGCAGGCAGAGTCTCTGTGTGTTCAAGGACACAGCCAAACGTGGTAACACATGCCTTTAATCCAATACCAACTATAGAGCCTGGAAGTCTGTATAGACAGGCAATGACATGGAAGTGATGTGGGTGGGCTTAGAGCCAATGAGAAGGCAGAAAAGGAAGGCAATAAAGGCACAGGTTAGATAGGAAGAGGCTCTCTAGGGAAGCTACAGTGAGGTGGTGAGCTAAGGTTAATTGGCGGCTATTGCTCTGTTCGCTATGGCTTGTACCTCTGTATTTGGCTCTGTGTTTCTTATTTAATAAGACTGTTTAAATTCGTCTACAGACAACCAATAGAATAAGTGCACACATAAAGTGGTAAAGTACATACCCTTCCCACAGAGTAGGAGTACAAGATGAGTGTTGACCATTTTGTAACCGTCAGAGGATAAGAGGGTCCCATCACACTAACATATGCAGGTGATCTCCATCTAAAGATACCATATTTACCCAGTGAATTAACTAACATAAAAAAGAAAGTTTTCTTTTTTACTTTATTTAAAAGTTTTTTTTCCATGTTACATACCAACCATAGTTCTCCCTTCCTCCCCTCCTCTTCCTCACACCCCTCCTTCCCCACACTGCACCCCCATCCCTCTTCAGAGAGGTTAAGGCCTCCCATGGAGAGTCAACAAAGTCTGGCATATCAAGTTGAGGCAGGACCAAGCCCCCTACCCCCTGCACTGAAGCTGAGCAAGGTGTCCCTCCATAGGGAATGGGTTCTAAAAGCCAGTTCATGCACTAGGGATAAATCCTGGACCCACTTCAGTGGCCCCCAAACTATCCAAGCCACACAAAAGTAAGTTTTCTTAGGACAGCAGCTGGACTGAATTGGACCTTTCAAGCAGTTTTATTATTTTTTCATTTTTTTTATAAAGACTGAAAATATTTTTAAAAGAGGACAAATCTTCCTCTCCCGAATCTATAAGTTACTCATTATTTTTCAAATAGTTGCAATGCTAGATTACTTTAAACTATCATGTTTATCATTTCAATCAAAATAAAGCTCCACCTTTGGTTAGAGAGAAAGTTTGTTTAGTTTAGAAACTAAAAGGATCGATTATACATAATGTTACTAAAATAGAATCATTTTACTGTATACTATAAATTTATTATGACATATTTAAGGGACAGACTTTTAACCACAAAGAAGCTGTCTTCTTATGAGCAGTCTGCATTAGGCAATCAGTTAAGAAAAAAATGCATTGTTATAATTCCTAATTATTATATACACAGGGTTGTTGTTTATGTGACTTCATAAACTGGTGGTTAGGTCTAAGTCTTAGCAAAAAGGAGTAATAAAATCTCTTCCCCATCCTGCTTCTCCAATAATGTGCTTTTAACTGCCTGAGGAAATTTTGTCTGTGTTCCATCCTGCAATTCATGAACTAAAGTATATAAAATTCTATGAACCTCTGGCTTACATCTAACATTTAAATTTATATCATCAGAACTATATGTTACCATAAGCTGCAGTAATTTTTAGAACTGAAAATAAGTTCATAAATTATAAATTTCCTAAATTTCATAAACTATTATATTTATTTAAATATATTCCATCTATACTAGAACACATTAAACATCTATAATTTATATGTAATTGATGTTTCACCACATTTATTTAGCAAAAAAAACCCATCAGATTTTAGTGTTGGGTTTGGAATGAATATAGAAGAAAAATTAAAGTTTGGTTGTATCTTAACATTAATAATTTGTGTTGGTACTATAAAAGAAGAAATTTGAGCTGAGAGCATATCTCATAGGTAGGGTAGTTTCCTGCTTGTCTGGACTATTAGATGTTCTGGAATCTGATCCTCAGCTCACACATACATACACACACACACATACACACACAGAGATATACACACACACACGCGCGCGCGCGCGTGCGTGCGCGCACGCGAGCGCACACACACATGAGGGGGACTTCTCTGTCAATTTTCAAAGGTAACTTTAATCTTAGAGACTACTTGGTATGACTAATATTATTCTGGAGGTGCATGAAGGGATGTGGTATGACCAGATAAACTTGAGGAATTCCTCATAGTTTACAAATTACAGAATATATCTATATAAAAGTAACCTCCTTATAATTATTATGATTTCCTAAAAGCAGAAAAGTTTTTCCATTTTAAAAAGACAAATTGAACTCTACAATGAGTGTCTGAGATACATTTTACATATGCAAAAACAGAAGTTTAATTAAGGTTTATACAAGATGAGAAAAATAGCCAAATATTGTAGTACAACAGGCTCATAGGGTAGAGGAAATTGGCTCAAACCAGTTGCCAAGGTATGCACATAATGTACCTTTATGAGCCAACCTGGAGTCTGCCTGAGGGCCTAGCAACAGGTGCTGTAAGAGTTCCTGGTCACTGTCAGAGTTCCTGATGTGTGGAGTCTGCCTGGGGGCCTAGCAACAGGCACTGTCAGAGTTCCTGATTATGCCAGTCAATGAGGATGATCAGACAATGCCAACAGACTGGAACACAGCTTGGGTGCTGGGAGGAGTGTACATAAGGCCTTCCTCATTATTGAATAAAGGAGTCTGCTGTTTGCCTTCAACTGACTTCTGGTGTCTGTGTTGATGCTGCGCCTTCTTACACTCCCCCCCCCCCACAAGGGAGCCATTAGGATCCAGCAACAATCTATATTCATCCAGTTACAAGCCCTGTGACCTATGCCTGAAAGACATACTGGTGCAGTTGTGGCACAAGAGTTATGGGAGCGACCAACTACTTTTTGAATTGTCGTTAAGTCACATTCTATGAGATGGAACTCATATTTGATACTTCTAAAGTGGCTAAGTAACTGAAATTATACAGGTCCTAGTTGAAAAAACTACCAGTATTATTCTGCTAAAGGAACGTAACAATAAAATAACTCCTAATGGCACAGGATACACTCATAGGTTGGAGCACTGCTCAATCCTCATAAAGTAAGTTTCTGATTGTGGTAGATGGAATTTACACAGATACCCACAACTAGACAATATGCAGAGATAAGGTACTTTGGATCACTCAGCATTAAATGGGATGTCTTTATTAAACCCCTCCCCTCTGGCTCAGGGATCTATGCAGAAGAGGATGCTGAAACATTCTAAGAGTCAGAGGTGGTAGATGACTCCAAAGAAATAGCATCTTCTAGACACAACAGAGACTGTGACAGCAGACCCAAGATCTTCACAGGTTGAAACCAGACAAAACCTAGCACTGAGAAGAGAAAGTGGACACATCTGACCAAGAAGCTATTAGCAGTTGACACCTGCTAGGAAAGAAAAATTTTTTCCATTGGAGTGTGACTAGGTGTATCAACCACACTCCAAGGCAGGTCCACTGCCAGGAGTGGCTGACTAACACAAAACAGACTCCATATTTTTCTGTGGACTTTTTGTTTTGTTTTGGTATTTTTAGTCTTAGTGGGGTTTTTTTGTTTGTTTCAGTGTTCATTTTTTTGTTTTGAAAGAGATAGAGAGAACATAAAGTTGTGTGGTGCTGTGGGATGGTCTTTATGTCAAATTGCTCTGATTGGTCAATAAATAAAACACTGATTGGCCAGTGGCCAGGCAGGAAGTAGGTGGACAAGGAGAGAGGAGAATTCTGGGAAGCAGAAGGCTGAGGCAGAGAGACACTGCCAGCCGCCACCATGACCAGCAGCATGTGAAGATGCCGGTAAGCACCAGCCACGTGGCAAGGTATAGATTTATGGAAATGGATTAATTTAAGATATAAGAACAGTTAGCAAGAAGCCTGCCATGGCCATATAGTTTGTAAGCAATATAAGTCTCTGTGTTTACTTGGTTGGGTCTGAGCAGCTGTGGGACTGGCAGGTGACAAGATTTGTCCTGACTGTGGGCAAGGCGGAAAACTCTAGCTACAGTGTGGGTAGGAGGTGGGGAGATCTTTCAAGTGTTGGGAAGAGAGGAAACACATATGATGTGAATATATTGCATAAAAAGTATTTTAAATAAAAATGAAACTTTAAAGAGGAGTCCTGAGCACATCACATGACTTACAGAAACAAACAGGAACTAAAATTCACTAGCAACTTATTTTAAATGTATTTATGATTTCTTAGTAGAACATTTGTAACTAGATTTCTTTCTTTTTGTTTTGTTTTTGAGACAGGATTTCTCTGTGTTGTTTTTGTGCCTGTCCTGGATCTCACTCTGTAGAGCAGGCTGGCCTCAAAATCACAGAGATCCACCTACCTCCACTTCCCGACTACTGGGATTAAAGTATGTGCCCCCCACCTGGCATGACTACATTTCTTAAAGACATATACAGAGAGAGACAGAGACAGTGATATAAAGAGAGTGATTGAGTGAGAAGAAAGACAGGAGAGATTGTTATAAAACTAAAAAAACCTTATGCACTGCAAAAGAAACTGTCAGTTCAACAGTGAAACAGCCACAGGATAAGAGAAAATATTTGCTAGCTCCACCTCTGATATAGAATTCACAAAGAACTAAACAAAATTAAACATCAAGTAAACAAATAGCCAAATCAAAAATGAGCCTTTGTGTCTCTGAGATGGTTCTGTCAAAAAGGAACTTCTTGCTAACCCTGATGACCTGAGACTGATCTCTGAGATTCACAGAATAGATATAAATATCTTGCATTTGCAAACTGTCCTCTGACTGAGACTGAGCACCATGCCATGCAAGTGCTACCTCCTTTTCCCAAAACAAACATCTCACATGCTTGTGTGTACACTTGCCCACACAAAATAAATAAGCCTAGTAAAAATGAGCAATTGAACTGAACAGAGAATTCTCAAAGAAGGAACACAAATGTCTAATAAGCACTTTTAAAAAGTGTTCATAACACATATATTTATTTAATAACAATTAGTGAAAAAAAAGGCCATGAATTTGAATGAGAGCAAGGAGAAGGAGTATGTGTGAGGTGGTGGAGGGAAGAAGAGAAAGGGGTGTGCATGACATAATTATAATGTCAAGAGAAAAAGAAATATTTTTAAAACTTGTTTAAAATGTTCAGCATTGGCCGGCGGTGGTGGCGCACACCTTTAATCCCAGCACTCGGAGGCCAGAGGCAGGGCGGATCTCTGTGAGTTTGAGGCCAGCCTGGGGCTACCAAGTGAGTCCCAGGAAAGGCGCAAAACTACACAGAGAAACCCTGTCTTGAAAAATCAAAAAAAAAAAAAAAAGGTAAATGTTCAGCATTATTATCCATCATGAAATGCAAATTAAAACATGACTCTTGGTGGGAGTGTAACTAATATAGTCACTATGGAAGTCAGTTTTTGCTTCCTCAGAATGCTAGAAACAGAATGACTGTTTGACTCAGTTATTTAATTCCTGGGGATATACTCAAAAGACTCTGTATCTTACTTCAGAGGTACTTGCTCAACCATGTTCATTACTGCTTTATTCATAGTAATTAGGGACTGTAATCAGCATAGATGTCCATCAAATGATAAATGGATCATGAAAACGAGGTACATTATACAATGGAATTAATTCACCTATAAAGGAAAATGAAATTATGAAATGTGTAGGTAAATGGATGAAACTAGAAAGTATTACACTGAGTAATGTAACCCAAGCTCAAAAAGATAAATGCCACATGTTCTCGCACATGTGGAATCCTAACTTCAAATCTTTAACTTGTGTGTTTAACTGGAATACTTTTTTAGAAGTGAGGGAACTAGAAAAGAGGCACTGGTGTGGAGTGTATCTTAAGGGAGGGAGATGGTAGAAATGGGTGGCATAAAAACAGAGAAGAGGGATTTAGGTTTGGCAAGTTTAAATAGGGATGGGTGTGCTGGTGGGAAACTGACAGAGGAGAGAAGGTTAGCCAACACTAAGGATACGTAGGATAGCCATATGGAAATTTACTGCTCTGTAATCCAATTAGAAGCTGTAACCGAAAAGAGACAGTTACAAGGATATGCATGTCTGGATAACACACTCCTGAAAGCCAAGGGTTACTAAGCACAACCAGTGCCAGGTTTAAGATACTTCCTCATTAACTGTTGATTAGAATGGCCCCAAAGACAATACAGGTTCTTGTCATGCTTCTTAGTTGTCCAGCAGAACCAGTTGGTAAGACCCTATTTTTGAAGACATTATATACCTTTGTTGCTGTCTTATAGAGGGTATGTCCCAGTAATGACAGCAACAGACTTCTAGTAGAGAAAGGGTATCAAGCTGTCAACCATGCTATCTACTAAAAACAACCTGCCTGGCAATAGGCCTACATAAGACTGGGACTATAAATAGTCAATCATAGATCATGGGTGGGCTAACAGGGCCCTCTTCTTCCCTGTTATACTATTGGCTGTAGAGGATGAGCAGTCATAACCATTGTATCCATTGAGAAGACCACTAAGCTCCAATAGAGTCAAGCCTATAATCAACACATGATCCTGATTAAATTCAGTGGCTCTAAAAGAAAAAGATATAAAAAGAAAGCCAATATCATGAATGTGAGGAAGCTTGAAGGAGAGTGGGTTAATTAGATTTGGAAGGAGACTGGGAAGATAGACAGTTACAATAATTAGAATGTAGTTAAGAAATATATAAAATTGTCAAAGAACAAAATCAATAGAAGTTATGAAAAGATTATATATTGACCTAAGAACTAACTTAAATCCATTTGTTATAAAAAGCTACTTCTTTATAAACAAATTCATATATCCTTGGTGGAGATATGTTTAGTAAAATCTCTTTGAGTGTAGTTTAATATTGAAGTTATACTGTAAATATTTGCTTCACTGTAGTAATTTTTAAAATATATTTGTAATATTAGAAAGGAAATATTCCTGAAATATTTAATTATATCTCCCCCATAGGAACCTTAAAATTACTTCATGACAGAAGCCTGTGTCCTCTGCTGCTTCCCTTACTTAACTTGCAAATATATCTAGTTAATGGTCTACTTTGTTCTTCTGTTGCTTTGATAAATATTGACCAAAAGCACCTAGGGGGGAAGAAAGGGTTTATTTTACTTACATTATGTATAATCCAGCATTGACAGTAGTCAGAGCAGAACTCAGGCAGGACCCAGAGGCAGGAACTGAAGCAGAGACCACACAGGAATGCTGTCCTCTGCTTGTACTCAGTCAGCGCACTTATACAAGACCACCTTCCTATGGTTAGCACTACCAGAGTATACCAGTTCATTATTGCTAAGAACATAACTTAAAAAATGTAATATCTCCATTCAATAAGACACCATCAAACACACAATTGAATGACTACATAAAAACTGTTTATGCTAATGAAATATATGAAATGATATTTTTCACAGTGTGTGTGTGTGTGTGTGTGTGTACGCCACATGTGTGTTTCTTGTATATATTATTTTAATTAAGGACAATGTTTGTTATAGGTATATTGGAACAAGTGCCTAAAGTTGGAATATATGTCCTATTCTGTTTTTTATTCTTCTGGTTTTCCAAGATAGGCAAGAAAGGAAAACAGGTCAATCAACCATGGTGTGATCTCATGATCATTTCCTTCATATTAGCAGGTCTATTGATATTGCGATTTGGGAAGTAGGGTGAGGTTGAAGGGCTGGTACCTTGAGGGAAGGCAGAAAGTGATATAATTCTACTTTAATTAACATGTATTAAAAGTAACATTTTAAAAATAAAATTAATAATAATAATAATAATAACGTAGCAATACAAAAATTCAATGATCTACAAAAGCAGGACTTTTTTGTGGATAAAATGAAGAAAGAGAGACCAGGCCTGGTGGCACACATTTTTAATCCCAGCATACAGAAGACAGAAAACGGTGTTTCTCTGAGTTCAAGGCTAGCCTGGTCTACACACTAAGTTCTCTGGCCAGCCAGGGGTACATGGTGAGACCCTGTGTCAGAAAATTTTTTTAATTAAAAATGAAGAAAGGACACAAAGGGGGGTGGAAGCATGGGACACAATATACAACCGAGCCTGAAACTCCTAGATGAAATGTAAAGAAGGCCCTGGAAAGTTCAGCTAACCTTTATGGACTATTCATGAGATCAGAGTACATGCATGTAGTATTACTTTTCTAAGTTTAATTTCTTTTTTCTCTCAAATAACAATTAATTTTAACAATCACAATAACAAGTGCCTATCTCACATTTTCAATCCTTTACTATGATTTGGTCATCTTTCTATGATTAAATTCAAGGCAAACCATTTCATATACCTTTTTATTAGACAATGTGCCAGATACTATTACATAGCCCAAAACATTGGGAAACACAAATGCTTGCTTTTCAGTGATAAAGAAATTGTATCTTATATTTCCAGATTAACAAGCCAGGAAGAATGCAGAGTTAATGAAAACAAGAGCTGTGATATTGTCAGTGTAATCTATAATGTATACCCCTAAATAATTTCTGTATATGAAGCTCCTTAAATTATATTATAACCCATCCCTCTGGAGTGTTGACCTACAGTTTAAAAAATACTGGAATTAATATTTGAAAATACACAGATAATGCAAAAAAAAACCTCATTTTGCAAAATAGGTTCACCTTCTGCCCCCATCAATCATGTTACAAAATCTGTCAAGAGGAAGCAAATTGTCTGGCTTAAATTCCACCTCCAGATAATCTACAGGAAGTGTTTAGGGCTAATATAAATCCAAAAGTGAACAGGAGTAAAGATAATGAAGATGGTAGTCTCATTAATTAGCCTCTAAATAGTAATATTAAGCTATATTGCAATGCTGATTTTGAAGGGAAATAGCTCTCTGGATATTTTCACTAACGTTTCGAGAAGAATATTATTCTGTAATGGCAGAGATCTAAAGTATCTCATTTTTATTTTTTAGCATGCTATTTGCCATGCTCTTTGTTTTCCCAGTGTGCATCTCTTTAACCAATCTTTATCTTAAATTGCCCTACTTCTTTTTCTTAACTCCTGTCCTGACAAAACTGAACACGGAAAGGGGGCTTATGCAAATTGAGAAGGCCAGGTGCAAAGGTTCACACTTTTAATCTCAGAACTCTGTTGGTTTATAGTTCTATACAGACAGAAATATCCTCCAACACTAAAGGGAAATTATGAAAATCTAAAAACAGAACTTATTGCAGAGAAACACAGTAAGCAAATTTAATAAAGTAAATAAAATACTTTCCTTCACTATCACATTCTACTGGAGCTATTGTTTTAGCAATTTTAGTGAGGTATAGAACCCCACTGTACATTTAATGAGAGAAATGAGAATTTCTATACCTCACTTAAATTTCTAAAGCAATGTCACCAGAAGAATGTGATAAGTTGTATGAATATGTGACAGCCAACAGATACAATTACTTAATATAATATATATATTATGTGCACACTGTGTAATAGAACCACATAAAAGACACATAAACAAATTGAAAACAATGTATACAAATAAATAGAATTCTAAAAAATATAAATAAGCACATCAACATTTATGAGCAATAACCAAAGCAGTCCCTGAGAGAGGGAAATTGTGACACTTGATGTATAGGTTTTCTTTATGAGTAGTGGGAGAACTAACTCTGATCCACTTAGTCCTTGAGGATGGTACATGCAGTATTAATTGACACCCTGGCTCCTAATAGTTTATGAATGATTAAAATGTCCTGTGTCTTAGCATGGCACTGCAATAATGGGTTTCTTTTATGAAAAGATGATTGTATGCATCGAAAGAACTTGATCAACTTTATGTTCTTCTTGTCATCAGAAATCGCTCTTACCATTATACACACTAATGGTGATTTTTTCAAAAAATATATAAATAAAAAACTTGAGTCAACAAATTGTATACAGAAGCTATTAAGCCTCGAGAGCTCACCTAGCATGCTAGTGACTGAAGCAGTGGAACATGAGGACATACTGAGCATCACTGAGCAAGGCCAGGTAGATATAATAAAAGAAAATTGTGGATAGAATCTCCTTTATGACAAACTTAGCATTGGCTAGATTCTCTGTGCTAGCTTAGGACAGAAATATGACCCTCAGTCATAATAAGAAGCTTTGTAGTTTTTTAAAAGATTAAACTGAATGAAGCCTGGAGTCTCATAAGAAAAAACTCACCATACTAATTTCATTTTTTGACAAATATGTCATGATTGTGTAGCATTAAGCGAAAATTGATGAATGTCATTCAGAAATTCTATTCTTGCCTTACAACTTTTTCTCAAATGTAAACATGTTAATAATGTAAAGCTCACTAATTAAAAAAAAAGATAACATTAAAATCTTGTATGAACTGTAAGCATTACAGCTTGAATGGAAAGGTTTCCTGTCAGCCAGGAGCCAAGGAATACCACAAAGTCACATCACACAACAAACCTCACACAAGAGATTTATTTGGACAGAGAAGGACCAGGAGAGGGCTGCCTCTGCTAGGGTAAGAAACAGCAGCAAACTGAACGGGATACAGGGCTTATATAGAGTTTCTTGGGAAGGGAGTGGAACTTTTCATGGTGGAGATTGAAGGGATTTTATGTCCAGAGATTGGCTTTTTACTCTGTAGGATGGGGCAGGGTCCAGCAGTTAGAGAAGTGAGAATATTCTGTGGGTGGAGTCTGTCAGTTAGGTCCTTGGGGGAGGGACCTGACCACTCTTGTGGCTCTAGGGGCTTACATGAACAAAACAAAGTCATGGTGGTGAAGAATTTGAAGAAAGCTGTTACAGTAATAGTATTTACCATATCAAAAAGGACAGCATATAATTTGAATATGATATGCCCCTCCATAGGCTCACACATTTAAATACTTGCTTCGCAGCTAGTGGCACTGTTTTGGGAAGGTTATGGAACCATTAGGAGGTGAAGCCTTGTTGGAAAACGTATGACACTAGCGTTCTAAAGGGCTTGACATTTTATAGTCTGGTAGCTGTGGTCCCACTTCCTGTTCTCTTTCTACTTTCTGAGTTCAGATGCAGTCTGATTGGCCAACTTCCTGCTACTGCCAGCTTGTCTATCTATTGCCATGTCTTCCAACCATAGAGGGTTCTACTCCTCTAGAACTGTTAATAAAACAGAACAAAAAACACAAATCACTTTTTTCCCTTAAGTTATTTTTTGGGTATTTTATCACAAGAAAAAAACCCTAATATTCATTGGTTAAGAGCTATATGGAATTTTAAGGCCCTTGAATGACCTCTCTCACATGTCCCAGCATATGTGTGCCATCCTGTAGCAGAGTAGTTTGGATTATTCTTGCAAGAACTCAAACCCTTTCCAGTTCCATGCCTGATATTGACATTGCACTAATTCTGCTGTATTTATTAAGTAAAAATAAGTCACACTTAAAATAATTTTGTTAATATCAAATAACTAACCAGAGATATACTAGATCTAACTAACTAACTAACTATATATATAATATATATTATACATATATATATATATATATATATTCCACAGATGATAATATTATCACTGCTTTCTAAGTGTTAATTCAAGAATGAACTCAAGTACATTAACTTATCAGTATTAGAATAGTTATAATTTGAGTTGCCTGTGTTTTCTTCGTGCATGAGAAATGAAGTCAAAAGATTTTTTCAATGTCCCTCCCCAAACACATATGAAAAAACAGGTTTATTTGTATGCATCCACCAAGGAGAAATTCTAAAGACTGTCCTTCATGTCTGAAGGCCCTTTGATGAGCAGGCAGTTGGCTTGACCTGCAGTACAAATTGTTCCTGGTTGACAAGTACAATGCCTTTAAAGGGAATCACTTCAACATAATTTCCCTTTAAGAACATAATTTCTCTTTTAAGGAAGAAAAAACATCACAAATCCAGAGTTAAGACTGATTATGTACCTAATGTGTTTTGTGGGAAGCACAAAAGTATGAGGTAGCTGATCATTGCCCAGGCAGTTTGTAAATGTGTTAGTGCTTCTGTGTCTTCAGGGCATTGTTAGGAAGCAAGTACAATTTGATGACAGATGTACTGTCATTCTGCTCCTACAAGGGACTGGATGGGAGAGAAACCATCAATCCACAATGATCCTTTCCCTGTGCAAGTGCACATCTCTGGAGGATTGCTCTTTGTATCTGCTGAGGGGCCAGTTTCAAATGCATAGGTCTTAAAGCAATCAATTTATATTTTAAGGATTCTGGGGATGAATTAGAAATAGAAACAATAGGGGTGGTCATTAAAAACTGAAACATTGAGCTCAGCTTTCTTTTTAAAAACACATTATAAGATGTTCCAGAACTATCAAGAGTTATGTCACCAAGTATTAGAATTAATGGGGTTAATCTGCTATCAAATAATGTGAAACCACATAGAGAGTATAATTTAGATTCTAGTACATAAGGAACAAGAAAAATAAAGATGAACTTGCATCTGCCACTGGCCTTTGGCATTACTGTAGTAAAGACACTCTTGAACACAGTCAGCCTTACATCTTACACAGAATGCCTATGCACATAGTATGATTAATAAGTTCAGAAGAACTCCTCAATGTCTGAAAAATTTATAGAATGTTATGTTTTGTCATTAACTTATGAGTCTTAGTCTACCCTTATTCTAAATTAACTGTGAGTTAGACATAGATTTATATAGCCATATGTTTTATGAGTCTGATATGAAGATTATTTAGGAAGATTAGAAATTTGAAAAATTATAGTCATCAAATTATTAGAATTTAGAGACCAATTATTTTGAATATACAATGGAAAATATTCTGTCAGCTCCTCATTATTTTCAAGTAAAAGACATAAAGTTGTAATATTATCAAGGTACTAGATTAGGGTAAATGTTAAGGCAACAGAATTTAATCTGAATTATATGTTCATTTCTACTTAGACACAACTCTAAAGTGCCAAAGGCACTTTATAATATTATGCACAGAAAGGAAAAACATTATGAATTAGAATCTTTCTGTGAGGAAAAATATTAGAACTTGAGCTCAATCTCCTTTTACACTAGAGCTTTGCCTGAATGCATACATATTCTAATAGTGACTTTAAGAAATAAATAAGGAAGCACAAGTATAAAAATGCAAAATTAACTAAGAAAGATATCAATTAATCTGCCATACGAAGACGATGTTTGAAGCATATGACATTATATTATAATATTGCCTCCCTACAACATGTTTTGATGTTCTTTCATTTAAGAAGTAACTAAGTGTGGTGGTTTGAAATGATAATGTCCTCCATATGCTGTATTTTAATGCTTGGCCCCCAGTTGGTTAAACTGTTTTTGGAGTTTTGGGGCCTACAAAGGTTTCCTAGTGAGATCTGAGATTGCTTTATCCAGCAGGCTACATTAGGGGATGGTTTGACCACGTGCATGGTCATTCAGGTGATTGAAAGGGTCTGCACTTGGCTGTGCTGGGGGGGGGGTGGTTTTTTTGTCCCACCCCTTGGCATTCTATAAAAAGCCTTTTGAGAAACAGAAGGGGCTGGTGGATGTTGATCCGGACCTCCTAAGCTATCTTGTATTTCTGTCTGTCTTTCCACACAATCTTTCTATCTAAATATTTTTATCCCTCTCTCCTCAAGAGTAACCTGGGAAAAGGTGAGAAGCTGGCCTCCCCCACCATTAGGAGGTTGATCTTGGAGTGGGTGGGTCATTGAGGGTGAGTTTGAGGTTTCAAAGCCCATGCCAGAACCTGTTATCTCTGCCTATAATTTGTGGATCAGCATTTAGACTCCAGTTACTGCTCCAGAACCATGCCTTCTCACTATAATGGTCATGGTCTCTCACCTCTGAAACTAAGAACAGGCACCCAATTAAATATTTTTAATAAGTATCCTTGGTCATGGTGACTCTTTACAGCAATAGAACAGTAACCAAAACACTAGGTTTTGCTTACACCCCCATCTCCTATGTAGATAGGAAGAAAACGTATTGTGGAGAAACACTAGGGTGAAGAAAAGATAGTTTTGTTTGATGTTAAAGCAAATACATTGTGTGCCTTCCATGTACCATACTTTTCTAGGAGAATTTATTTTTGTGTGAAAACACTTGGTATTGCATGTAGAAATCAGCAATGTTCCTATAGCAAAATGAAATACATTCAAGAATATTAAATATAATCAACAGAGATGTACAATAAATAACAAAATGATTCTAAGTCAAAACTTGTATGCAGCTGTCTCATCCAATAGGTCTAGTTTATTGAAATGTCTTTTCAGAATTGAATAACATAATGGAATTACATGTTTCAATATATCCAATCTACAGCATAATAATCTCTATAGAACTAGAAAGAAAAAGAAATTGTGGCAGAAGTAATATCAAATGCCTCCTTTATATTCATTTTCTTGTTTATAAATGCTCAAAATAAGCCACATTTGTTTTCAGCAATCTAGTCTCCAACAAATAACATTTCTTATTCATGAAGTTTTGTGTGTTTTATATTTATATTTCATATCCATCTGAGAAGTACCCCTCCTCCAGGAGACTTATTTTCATAAAAGTCAAAGTCCTTTAAAAGAGCTCAAGTCCCTACAATGTGCTGCTGCTCACCATCACCCTGTCCCTGCCCAGCGGCCTCTGCCTTCATCCATCCTTCCTCAGTCTGTTCCACTCCTGAAAACGTTGCTGTTTATAAAGTAAATCTGAAATATTGGCATACTAATGTCTTGACACTGCTTCTTCCCAGGTTCTGAAACCCTCCACCATCAAATATACTGGTATATGCTGTGTTAATCCTTGTGATCTGAGTCTTCATCAGGTCTCACAGATTTTTAGTGAGACCATTGTTACATTCCTACTTAAATTGCAGTCCTGACACTCACCCTTCTAACCCTTCTTCCTCTTCCCTATTTCTTTCTCCAAGTGTATTGCTCACTTTCTGACACGTTAATTGTGTCTAGTATTAATTCTTGTCTACTCCCAATGGAATACAAAATGCTTAATTAAGGTCTTCATTATTTGTTGGTAAAGCCGCCAAACCAATCAACAAGACACTTCTTGCCTTGGATCTCTATTTTGTAACTAAAATCTTAAGATTAAATAAATTAAGCAATGGTAAACATCTGATGCCAATAATGGATCACAAAGACCTTTTACCCAAATCATTCCCAGTCCAACACCAACAGTCATTCCCTGTGAACACCCAGCTAAGCAGGTCAGTAAAACAGCAGCACACAGCCATCACACTCTCTGAAAAACCAGAAAGGAACAGAAACCAAGGAACTAAACACCTAAAACAAACCAGATATCAGTACCTAGTACCAAAATTATCTCAAATCCAGATGCCAAGATACCAGTGTAAAACACAATCAACAATAGCCAGGGCAATATGTCTCCACTAGAATTCATATGATACCACACAGGGTCCTGAATATTCCAACATAGCTGAAATAATAAAAGACCTTAAAGCCAAATTATTATATAATGAAGTTCTAAAAGAGGAAATGAATAAATCCCTTCAAGAAATTCAGGAAACACAAACAATTGAAGAAATGAATAAAACTGTTCAAGATATGAAAATAGTAATAAAAGCCATAAAGGAAACAAAACAGGGAATTCTGGAAATGAAAACTTTAGGAATTAGAACAGGTACAATATAGGCAAAACCAACAGAATACAAGATATTAAAGAGAAATTTCAGGAATTGTAGATATGATGGAAGAAATGTATCATAAGTTAAAGAAAATGTTAAATTAAAAAAATGCTGACAAAAAATTCCAGTAAATTGGGGATACTATGAAAAGACCACGCATAAGAGTAATAGGAATAGAGGAGGAGAACAAAGCCAGCTCAAAGGCCAGAAAACGTTTTGAGTGAAATCATGGGGAAAAATTCCCTAACCTAAAGAAAGAAATGCCTATAAGGTACAAGAAACCTAAAGAACAGCCAATAGATTGGGACAGGAAAGAAAGTCTCTTTGCCACATATAATCAAAACACTAAACATACAGAACAAGAATATTAAAAGCTGCCAGGAAAAAAGACCAAGTGACATATGAAGTCAGATCTATTAGAATAACACCTGATTTCTCAATGAAGACTCTAAAAACAGAAGGTCCCATATGGATGTCCTGCAGACTCTAAGAGACAACAGATGCCAGCCCATACTACTATACTCAGCAAAACTTTCAATTAGCATAGATGGAGAAAACAAGATATTCCATGATAAAGTCAAATTTAAATGATTTCTATTCATAAACCCAGCCCTACAGAAGGTGCTGGAAAAATCCAACCTAGAGAGGTTAACTACACCCATTAAATTACAGGAAATAAATATCTCAGAAAAACAACACCCAAAGAAGGAGAACACATCAAAGAATGGGAAACATACACAGCCAGCAGCAGCAGCAGCAGCAACAACAAATTAATAGTAAATCACATCATTGGTCATTGATATCTCTCAATATCAATGGACTCAACTCCCAAAAAAAGACAGACTAAGGCGGGCCGTGGTGGCTCATGCCTTTATCCAGCATCTTGGGAGGCAGAGCAGGTGGATTCTGTGAGTTCAAGGCCAGCTGGTCTACAAAGAGAGTCCCAGGAAAGGACAAAGCTACACAGAGAAACCCTGTCTTGAAAAACAAACACAACAACAAAAAGACAGACTAACAATGGATTTTTAAACAGGATTCATTCTACTGCTGCTACAAAAAACTCACCTCAAGATCAAGGATAGATATTACTCAGAGAGGGTTGGAAAAGGATATTCCAAGCAGAGGAACCTAAGAATAAAGCTTGTGTAACCATTTTAAAACCTGACGAAATAGACTTCAAAACAAAAGAGACAGGGAAGCACACTACATACTCACCAAAGAAAAAATCCACCAAGATGATGTTTTAATTCTTAACATTTATGTTAAAAACACAGGGCATCAAATTTATAAAAGAAATACTACTGCAGCTTAAATCACACATTGACCCTCACACCTGATAGTGGGAGACTTCAATACCCCACTCTCAACACAAATAAGACTCAAACAAATCTAAACGGAGAAATACTGGAGCTAATAAGCATTATAAGCATATTTAAGAAATTTTCAACCAGACAAAAAAAGGAAATATACTTTCTCTGCATCATGGAACTTTCTCCAAAATGGACCACATACTTGAACACAAAGGAAGTCTCAATGGATACAGAGAATGAAATAACCCCTGAATCCATCAGATGACCACAGTTAAAAGCTAGGTATCACCAGCAACAGAAACAACAGAAGGCTTACAACTCATGGAAACAGAATATCTACCTTCTGACTGACTACTGGGTCAAGGCAGAAACAAAGAAATTAAAGACTTTCTAAAATTCAATGTAATGAATACACAGCATACTCAAACTTATGGGACACAATGAAAGTTGTGCTAAGAGGAAAGTTCATAGCACTAAGTGCCTTCATTAAAAGTTGGAAAGATTCATTAGCAACTTAAAGCACACTGAAAGCTCTAGAACAAAAAGAAGTAATCATACCCAAGAGGAGGAGATGACAGAAATATAACCAAACTGAATAGCAAAATCAATAAAATAGAACTAAAAAGAACAATACAAAGAATCAATGAACAAGAGTTAGCTTGTTGGGAAAACAAATAAGATTGACAAACCTTATCCAAATTACTAAAAAACACAGTAAGAATATGCAAATTAACACAATCAGAAACAAAAATGGGCATACAACAGAACAGGAGTCAAAGAAATCATCAGGTCAGTTTCAAAAACTATACTCCACC
Source organism: Peromyscus leucopus (assembly GCF_004664715.2). Lineage (NCBI taxonomy): Eukaryota > Metazoa > Chordata > Mammalia > Rodentia > Cricetidae > Peromyscus > Peromyscus leucopus. Next base: position 109,463 of record NW_023505143.1, on the reverse strand, counting down.
AAATTGGAAAATCTAAAGAGATGGATAATTTTCTCAAGAGTATTACTTAACAAAGTTAAATCAAGATCAGATAAGCAACTTAAACATATATGTAACTTATAAGAAAAAAAAAACAGAAGCAGTCATTAAAGTTTCCCACCCACCCCCAAAAGGCCATGGCAGATGGTTTTAGTGCAGAATCACACTACAAACTCTCAAAAGAGTTAACACCAATAATTCTCAAATTATTCTACAAATAGAACAGAAGAACATTGCCAAATTTATTTTATGAGGCCACATTACCATGATACTCAAAGCACATAAAGAGCCAACAAAGAAAGAGAATTACAGAACGATCTTATGAACATATAGCAAAAAAAAGCACTCAACAAAATACTTGCAAACTAATCCAAGACACATCAAAAAAGATAGCATCATGATCAACTAGGCTTCAATCCAGAGAGGCAGGGATGGTTCAGTAATCAAAAATCAGTAAACATAATTACCATATAAAGAACTGAAATAAAAACATGATCACCTCATTATAGAAAAAAAACTTTGACAAAACCAAAGTCCTTCATGATAAAGTCATGGAGTGATGAGGAAGAAAAGGGACATCCCAAATATGAAAAGGGCAATTTATAGCAAATCTATGCAAATCCAATTAAATGGACAGAAGCTCAAAGCAATTCCACAAAATCAGGAACAAGACAAGGCTGTCCTTTCTCTTCATATCTATCAATATAGTACTTGAAATTCTAGCTGTAGAAATAAAGACAACTGAAGGAGATCAAGAGATGCAAATTGAAAAGGAAGAAGTATCCTTATTGAAGATGATATGGTAGTATACATAAGTGACTCTAAAATTTTCACCAGGTACTCATAGCTGATAAACTTTCAGCAAAGTAACTGATATATTTAACAAGAAACAACAACAACAACAACTATTCCTCTATATACAAAGACAAATGGACTAAGAAGAATCATGGAAACTACACCTTTTACATATATCTTCAAAAATATAAATTGTCTTGGGGGATTACTCTAAAAGCAAGTGAAAGAGTTTGTATGATAAAAACTTCAAGTCTTTGAGGAAATAAATTGAATAATATATGAGAAAATGAAAAAAACTCCCATGATCATGGATTGTCAAGATTAACATAGTAAAAATGGCAATCATACCAAAAGCAAACAATACAATCCCCATCAAAATTCTAACTCAGTTCTTCAAACTTTGAAAGAACAATTCTTCAACTTCATATGAAAAAAAAACAGGAGTACCTAAAACAATTCTGAAAAATGAAAGACTGTGAGAGCGGTATCACCATTCCCAATTTTTAAATTGTACTACAGAGTTATAGTAATAACTGTATGGTATTGGAATAAAAACAGTCACACTGATCAATGAATCAAATCAAGGACATTAATCCAATACCTGTGGACCATGACATGATAAAGGAGTCAGAAATACACACTGGAGGAAAGATAGCATCTTCAATAAATGGTGCTAGATAAACTGGATGTCTACATGTAGAAGAATAAATAGATCATATCTACACCTGCACAAAACTCAAGTCAAGCAGACCAAAGACTCAACTAAAACCAGCTACACTGAACCTGACAGAAGAGAAAGTGGGGAGCAGCCTTGAATACATTGGCACAGGAGATGACTTTCTGAACAGAACCCTGATATCAAAGGCACTAAGATTAACAATTAATAAATGGGATCTCATGGAACTGAAAAACTTCTATAAGGTAAAGGACATCATCAATCAGGCAAAACAGCAGCCTACAGAATGGGAAAAGATTTTTTTTACCAACTCCATGTCCAACAGAGAACTAATATCCAAAAATATCAAAACTCTAGAAACTAGATATCATTAAAAAAACAATCCAATTAAAAATGGGTACAGATCTAAACAAAGAATTCTCAATAGAGGAAACTCAAGTGACTGAGAAACACTTAAAGAAATGTTTAGCATCTTTAGCCATCAGAGAAATACAAATCAAAGCTACTTTTAGAGATTCCATCTTACACATGTGAGAATGGCTATGGTCAATAAAAGAAGTGACAGCTCATGTTGGTAAGGATTTGGAACAAGGGGAATACTCCTCATTGCTGCTGAAAGTGCAAACTTGAACAGCCAGTGTGGAAATCAATATAGCAGTTCTTCAAAGAATAATATCTCTCCTTGTTGAGAATCAATCAAGATCCAGCTATACCACTCTTGGGCATAAAACCCATAGGATACTCCATCTACCACAAGGAACCGTTCATAGTAGCTTTATTCATAATAGCCAGAAATTGGAAACAACTTAGATGTCCCTCAACAAAAAATGAATAAAGAAATATGGTACACTCATACAATAGATTATTAACTCAGATGTTTAAAAACAAAAAAAAAACAAAAAACATGACATAAAATTTGAAAGCAAATGGATGGAACTAGAAAAAGATCATCCTGACTGAGGTAACCTTGACCCAGAAATAGAAATTTGGTATGTATAATCCATAGACCCAGTGAGTTAGGTATAGTGGAAGGCACTAGAAAGTGACACGGGAATCTCCCTGGGAGGGTGAAGTAGCTATTTATATCTCTTTTATAGGCAGATTGGACATGGATGTGGATGTGAATGGGAGAATCATGTGGTGAGGAGGGTTAAGGGAGGAAGATTGAGGGAAGAAATGTGGGGAGATATAGCTGGGACTGAGGAGCTTTTGAGTGGTTTAGAAGCCTAGTGCAGTGGAAACTCCCTAAATATATGAAGGTGATACGTATGAATTCTGATAGTGTTGAGACAGACTCTCAACTGGCCATCTCCTGTCACCAAAGGGGGTTTTCAGGACTGGAACTGGACTGTTCTCAGTTGAGTTGTTGGGTAAGGGTTCCATGGAAATCCCCAAAATCCAGGCTGCTAAGACAATGGGTTCCTCTCTGCAAAAGGATAGTGTGGCCCCATTGCCAAGGACAACACCCACAGAACTCATTGATCATGGAAAAGTTTAAGCGGGGGCCTATATGGAACTTTACCCCTACCTTCTGGTATCTTTGATGCAGAAAAGCACTCTGCAGGCTATCAAGAACCAGAGAATAAAGAGCCCAGACACCTAAGGTAAACTACATACTACTGTTCTAAAAAAAACAAACAAAAAGCTATCAATAAAATGATTCCTAATGATATTGTGCAATACTCACAGATCAGTGCCTTGCTTAGGACTCATCAGAGAAGCTTCCTCCTGTAGCAGACAGGAAGATGCAGAGAGCCACAGCCAAACATCACTGGGAAAAAACGTCCTTGGAAACACATACCTCTAAATGGGATGTTTTCATCAAATCCCTTCCCTCAGAGCTCAGGAAACCCCATAATAACTGGTGCACATTCTCGTTTCCATGTTCCTTCAGGATAAGGAACTCTGTCAGCCATCACAGGACTTTTGGGTCCTTCTGCTTCTTCTAATTGCTGTTGGCTCTTGCATCATTGCTGCCTTAACTGAATGTTAATTCCTCTGGGGTATCATGAAACTGATGATGTCAAAAATCCAATATCAGCCCCTGGACCAATCCTATGACAACCTTCTAGATGACAACAACCAAATAAGGAGAGGCTCACTTTGCTGTTAATAATGGGAAATGTTCTCTGTTTGGAACAACCTCTACATGGCTATTCCCACCTCTGTAATCTCACTCAGAATCCAATGGGAGCTGGTTTCCTGATACCATTGGAGGACACCTGATAGACATATACTTCTGGCCTGACCTCCTATGTTAACGTTCAAATTTTAGATCAAAACAAAAAAAACACTCTTACATCCTGGTCCAATTAGTCTCCAAAATAATCTAATACCCTGATGATAAAGTCTTGTACCAAAAGAAACATCTCTAAGACTGGAGACGATGGACTACTCAAGGGGGCAATGAAAGACCAAGCAGAGGCCATAATAGGCTGCTCAGTCTTCTCTCAGAGACCAGGCCTCAATTTTAGTTTCCTGAGACTGAGCACACAGTTTCTCGGGGGCCATGAACAAAAGACAATTAATCGCTGATGCCCCTGTTAGCAGGGACAGGGAGATAGGACACCCCAAGCCTGGGCCACTGAGCCAGCTCCCACAGTCAGTATTTGCTAGGCCAGCCAGCCTCCACAGCAGCTCAAGGACAAAGTCTGGGAGTTGTCCAGGCCTGCCCCAATAGTTAACTGTAGCCCTGACAAATCTCCAATTAATCTTAGCCAATTAAAAGTTACTAATATGATTGTCATTCACATAAACCAACCCTGAGTCTGTTCCTATGTAGTCTGTAGACCACAATGACCACCCCTTTGCTTTACCCCCTATAAAAACCCTGCCCCGTTGCTACTCAGGGTCTCTTCTTCTTTGCTGCTGCATCAGATGCATGGAGATGCCTGGGATAACTTGTAATAAAAAGACTCTTTGTTTTTGCATTGGATTTGATCTCTTGATGGTCTTTGGGGATCCGGACTCTGGGCACAACAAGATTACAGACATGAACTATCAGGCTAGCATGAAAATGTATAGATTCAATGGATTAGAATTTTCTATAGAAAAATCTAAGATATATAAAAATTTTGTTTGTTGTTTGTCTTTTATCTAAATTAATTTTCTCTTAGATTTTATTTCAGGAAGACAAAGGATTTTTTGTGTTCTTATATTATTGCTTGGAACTTAAGACAAATATGTCTTACTGCTGATATTGAATTAAAGATAAATAACATCTGGGTCTGGAGAGATGGCTCAGAGTGAGCACTGGCTCTCTTCAGAGGTCCTGAGTTCAATTCCCAGCACAAACATGGTGGTCTCACAACCATCTGTAATGAATCTGGCGGCCCCTCTTCTGCCTGCAGGATACATGCAGACAGAACATTGTAACATAATAACATAATAAATAAATAATCTTTAAAAAAAAAAGATAATAACATCTATAATGGGAGAAACTAAACCTCATCACATATAAACTGATGCCCCAACACATGAATACTGTGTAATACATATGAACTATTACCATTTACCAGCAACTTAGTGCAAAGCAACAAAAAAGAAACAAGCTAAAATTTGTTCTACAGAACATTCCTTTGTAATTGAAAACCCTTTATATAATCTGTTTTTAATATTGTAGAAATCAAATTAATTTTTCAAGCCATATTACATAGCTCTTATATATATTATTCTTACATATAATATGTAGACTATAATTACAAAGTAATTGTTAGAATTATAAACACAGTTACTTACTTCCCTCCTACTCAAATATATTTGCTTTCTTTCTCTCTTGAAATTCTCCTTTTTTTCGGTTTAACAGATTTTTCTCTGATCCATTCCTATGCATTAAGTTAATTCTGGGCGAGAACTTACAATAGGGAAGTAGAAAGCAGAGGGTGGGTTGAAGAGAGGAAGAGGACTCCACCAAAACAACTTTCTTCAAAAATGATGGAATGATATATAATACCTTATATGCTAATTAAAAGAGCAAATGGAGACCTGCAAAGACAGCGACAGCTTCAAAAGCAGAATCAACATGATTTTGAAGAAAGAGAAGTCAGATTAGGAAGAATGGAAAAACCGCAGAGCATAATGAACATGAGTCACCAAGCAGAAGTGGGAAATTGGGGCAAAGGGAGCAGGAAAATTAGCAACAAAAGAAATACCATAACAGCACAAACTTAAGAGCACCGTGGAGTCACCAAAGCCTTTGCTCACCATTCAGTAGTAGTGTATTCTCGAGTTCAGCACTCTCATCAGCTAAAAGCAATAGAAATATCTACTCTGTGAGTTTATTATAGTGATAAAGTGAGTCAGCTCTTTAAAGATTTTGACATAGTAATTTTGTGACACATGATACACAGCTGATATTATACACCAATTATTAGCAGCTGTAGTAAAGTAGACAGGAACCAGTAACAAAATTAACCATAAAATTATTCTCTGCTAAAAAAAAAAAAAAAAAAAAAAAAAAAAAACAAAAAACATGGTAGCCATAGTTTCTTTATTATATCAATGGAAACAAAATGTCTACAATTTCTGAAAGTGGAGAATGACTCAGCAGTTAAGAATACTTAATGTGCCAGGCGGTGTTGGCGCACACCCTTTAATCCCAGCACTCGGGAGCAGAAGCCAGTGGATCTCTGTGAGTTCGAGGCCAGCCTGGGCTACAAGTGAGTTCCAGGAAAGGCGCAAAGCTACACAGAGAAACCCTGTCTCGAAAAAAAAAAAAAATACTTAATGCAAATGTTATAGGGTCAGAGTTTAACTTTAGCACTAAAAGTCTGAGGGTTTTTTGTTGTTGTTGTTGTTGCTTGTTTTTGGTGGATTTTTGCTATTCTGTTGTTTGCTGCCTGATTTTTTTTTTGGGGGGGGGGGGAAATGTCTGACTATACTGTTCAGTCTGTCTTTGAAATCACCTAGTCTCCTGAGTGTTGGTATTATAAGTGTGTGCTGTCACACTTGGTTTTATATTTCTAAATTTTATTACTAACTCTGGTATTTCTATAATTAAAATAAAATTTCTAAATACAAACTGTTATTATTCTATCCATTTCCTGTCTGCCTCATACTGGAATACAAGCTGCATGATGTTAAACAAAGCTCACTTCATTGTTTTATAATCTGAGGCAAAACGAAGTACAAAGTAAGCAACTGATAACTATGCATACAATTGTAGTCAAAACTATTTTGAAATCTTTGTAGAAAAGACACAATACTTTCAAAATTTCAGGTTTTGGAGAAATACAGGTCTGTATTTCAAGCTCTTATTAAATATTTAATGCTACCTAATATATCAAGCTATATTCTGCCTTCACCTTTCTCTGTCATGAAAAGTTTCACATGAATTGTCTCACGAAACAATCGATGTTTCACACTGGAGTTCTTGACTTTTCTGCCAGTTACTCTCCACAATCATTTATTTATGTTTCTAGGCATAATATTTCATGTAAAAAAAAAAAAAGATGTGTGGTGGTGAGAAAGTAAAACAACTTATTCTCCAAGCATTTTAACAGTGAGTGTTAACGTCAGGCTGTAATGCTATTCAAAAGAGGCCAGAGCCTGTTCACAGGGGATCTGCTCCGGGTGACTCAATCATCATCATGTTGCCATTGTTTGACACATACACACACGGAAGAAACTTAGAACTGCCAGATGATTTTCACTGACAATGCATAGAATTTGCAGAATGTGCATTTGCGCAATTCTCTCTATATCATTCCATTTGTTAGAATAAATGGGAGATTATTTTTCATTACTGCTCTTAGTTTGTGCAGTATTTGGTGTTTGGTAACAGAGTGGAATAAGGCACTAATGAATTGAATCATATATCATTCCCCTGCCCCTTCCTGTCCGAGTCACTGCTTGGCTGGCTGCCGGACCAGTGTGTAGCTGGCATGATGGATACAAAATCACACCTTCACCTCCCAGTCACCAGTTTGAAATCAAGCTTGTTGAGCAATGGGAGACATTTGTTTCCATTGGCAGCTCATCACAAGCTTGCACAAAATGAATGACTGGTCTCTATTTGCTTACTGGACCTGAAATGATAGCTACTTGCACTAAGAAACACATTGTGCTAAGAGTTAAGCCTCAGTTATTATATTAATATCCCATATACAGGCTGTAAAGTTGACACATGTAATTAGATCACGTTCCACATTAGGCTGGAGTTGTATTGGCAGAGATTAATTTATTTTTATTGTTTTCAATAATAAATAATTATCTTTGTAGATTTTTAATAGTTAGGACAAAAATCACTAGCAAAAATGTATGTGATATTTAAGGTCTTGACTTTTCATGGTATAAAGCATTTAGAAAAATTTTAAATTTTTATATTTTAATTCAACAATTAATTTTTAAAGGTAAATTCACAGAGGGTAAATTTTTATATAATTTTATGTGTACGGGTGTTTTGTCTACATGTAAGTTGGTATACCATGTATGTACAGTGCTTGTAGAGACCAGAAGAGGGCATCATATTCTGGACTGGAGTTACAAACCACTGTAAGATGCCATATGGGTGCTGGGATTTGAACCTGGGACCTCTGAAAGAGCAACCAAGTACTCTTAACTGCTGAGCCATCTTGCCAAGTCAGGAGAGGGCATTCCTTGAAGACAGTCCGAAATAGGGAAAATATATTTCATGTGTTCAAACACGGCATGGTTTCTAGTGAGTGAGTGATTTAACATAATTACACTATATTGGGGCCCCACTTCCAAACACTATTAAACTATACAAGGTAGAAAAAGAAATAATATTTTTTAGATTGTTTAAGTATATGTGTTACTGGTATAAAGACTTTTATTGAGAGATGCGGAGACAAGCAGACGAGGTAGGCCGTGGCAGCAGCCCCGCGAGTAGACAGCCCGTTGGCAGCGGCTGAAGGACATCAGGCAGCAGCAGCAGCAGAAGGTGAAGGCCTGTGACGGAGATAAGGAGAACAACGGAGGTGAGCCGCCCAGCGCGGCGGCCGACAGAGACATTTTTGGTCCGGCGGCGGCCACAGAAGTAGACAGGCCACGCGGCAGAGACAAGCGTACGCAGGTTGGTGACTTGCGGAGGTGGACAGGACCCGGTAGGAGCAGCCCCGACAGGGACATACAGCCGGGGCAGGACACAGTGGGACAACAGGTGGGCCTGTGCGGCGGGCCACAGGTGGACAGGCCGGGACGGAGAGGGCAGACGCAGCTTGGAACGGGGGACACCCCTAGCCCCAACACCTGGGGAGAGAGCATATCTCCCGTGGATTGAACAGGGAGTCTGGGCATCTGTCTGGGGACAACCAGGGCCAGCTGCTGAACCTGTGAAACACAACAACTTGAGGAGGTGTGGTGAGACTACCCTTGCTCAGCTGAAACCCATCTGGGAAGGGAGTCAGATGCCTACAGTTGAAGTCTGAAGAAACAAGATCAGCTGAGGAGTCTGACAAAATGAAAACAACGTGACCTGGAAACACAGCAGAGGTGCTACACAGCCAGTAAAAAGATCACCAGAATCATAAAGTATAATTCACGACTGAAATCAGCTTCCTGAAGAACAGCCTCAATACACCAATTTAACCAAGAATCTACTAACCAAGACTAAACAATCAGAACAAGAGAGGCACTCTCAGACACAGAGACACCACCCATCACCGAACAGAGGAAAAGATGAGTAGACGCCAGTGCAAAAATACAAGGCAACAACATAAAGACCTATATGGAAACATCAGAACCTAGTGATTCTAACACCTGCAAACCTAAACAATACCATGACGGAAGAAACAGAAGAAAATCAACCCTAAAAATGACTTTAAGAAAATTGATAGAGGCCCTTAAAGAAGAAATAAACACATTCCCTCAATGAGGAAAAATAAAAACTTTCCTTAAGAGGAAATGAAAAACTACTTTAAAGAGGAAATAAAACTTTCTTAAAGAGGAAATGAAAAACTCTCTTAAAGAGGAAAAAAAAACTTCCCTTAAAGAGGAAATGAAAAACTCCATTAAAGAGAAAATAAAAAATTCCCTTAAAGAAATGGAAGAAAAACTGAACACAAATGGGAAGATCAAAAATCAAGCCAAGAAAAAGCAATTAAACAGATGAAAAAACATTCCAAGCTCTGAAAAAATGAATTTGAGACAATAAAGAAAACAACATGCTGAGGGAATGCTGGAAATAGAAATCCTGACAAAACGAACAGGAACTACAGAAACAAGCATAACCAACCGATTGCAAGAGATGGAACAGAGAATCTCTGACACTGAAGACACCATAGAGAAAATAGATTTGTCAGTCAAGGAAACACTAAAGACAAAAAGTCGTAACACAAAACGTCAGGAATTTGGGACACATGAAAAGACAAACCTAAGAATATAGGGATAGAAGAAGGAGAAGAATACCAACTCAAAGGCAAAAATATATTCAACCAAAATCATAGAAGAAAACTTTCCTAACCTAAAGAAAGAAATACCTATGAAGATACAAGAGCTTACAGAACACGAATAGGCTGGATCCAAAAAAAAGTCCCTCCGCACATAATAATCAAAAACACTAAACACCAGAACAAGAAAAATATTAAGAGCCGCAAAGGAAAAAGACAGTAACATATAAAGGTAAACCCATCAGAATAACACCAGACTACTCAATAGAGACTATGAAAGCTAGAAAATCATGGACAAATCTCATGCAGACACTAAGAGACCATGGATGCAACCCAGACTATTATACCCAGCAAACTCTTAATCACCATAGGCGGAGTAAACAAAATATTCCAGGATAAAACAGATTTAATCAATACCTGTCTATAACCCAGCCCTACAGAAAGCACTAGAAGGGAAATTCAACCCAAAGAAGCTAAACACATCCATGAAAAATCAAGAATAGATAATCCACACCAACATACACCACAGAAGGACAACACAACAACACAAAAAATAACAGGAATTAACAATCACTGGTCATGAATATCCATCAATATCAATAGTCTCAACTCACCTATAAAAAGACATAGGCTAACAGAATGGATAAGAAAAACAGAACCCATCCTCTGCTGCATACAAGAAACACACTTTAACTTTAAAGATAGACACTACCTCCGAGTAAAGGGCTGGAAAAGGCTTTCAAGCAAATGGACCTAAGAAACAAGCTGGTGTAGCTATCCTAATATCTAGAGAAAAAGGATGTTTCAAAAGAGAAGAAGTCTTGTGGCAATGCCTTCAGTGGTCCAGGTAACTACCAGAACGCGGAAATCCTCGACAGAGACTAAGGCAACAGAGATCTAGAGTGGAGTGCTGAGTTCTGGCAAACAGCTGCATCTTTCTTCCAGTAAGTACCTGAACAGGGCTGATGTGAATTATGTACAGTCCAGATTTTAAGAATCATACTCTCTCAGGGATCTCCACAAACTAGTGGGTGTCCTCCCTCGCTGCCCTGTGAGACAGTCTCTGTACGGGAGAGGCCTCATGTGACTTTGTCTCTGGTGTTCCTCTGGGGACACCTGTGTGAGAAACTGTATGCTCCAGAACCAGCTCCCGTGTCCTTTGGCCAATGCCGGAGTGTGAAATAGTCCAACGTGGGAAACAAAAGATGATCCAATTGGGAATCGTGACTTTTTTTTTTTTTTTTTTTTGGATGATGGTCATGTTCTGTTTTGAAATAACCTCTGTGTATTTCATTTATTTCTTTTACCTGGCGATCTCTGAGCAGGCTTCAGATTTTGACAGTTGATGAAAGATACGACAAGCATTAATGTGTGGGTGAAAAGCTTGGTGAAATTCTGAGTGAAGTTTTAGTTAAAGTTGGTTGAACTTGGGATTGACTGGGAGGCCAAAGATTTAAAAAGCAGAAGATTCTCTCAAGACACAAGTTGTGTGATAATACTGTGTTTTGTGTGTGTGAATGAGAATTTGTAAATGTGAATTCTAGGCTTCGACAATCATTGTCAGTACAGATCAAGCTGCAAGTATTTATGTTTTAAAACTTAAATTATAAAGCTAGTTACGTCTTTCTAACACTAGTTTTAATGTTTATGAGCATATTTTACCTACATTACCTTTTCAGGATGTTGAGAAAGATGCATCACAAGCACAGACTGGAGGCTGGGGGCTAGATGGTTTTGAGAAAGAGGTCTTGGTGGACTCTTTCATAGAGCAAAGGAAGCAATGCTTCTGGGAAATGAGCTAAGTTTTAATCTAGTCTTTAAGATTAGAAGTCAAAAACAAAATATTAAGGAAAGGAAAACCTAATTGATCTTTGAAGTATTGTTATGTGGAATTGAGAGGGACTTTTTGAGGCTTTCTTCCAGAAACAAGGATTGGTTGTCAGGCTATATTAGGCCTAACCTTGGTGCATGTAGTTGTACTTAAATATTTCAATGGAAAGTGTCTTAGTGATTGGAACTTCTAGTGCAGTTTGGAGTTCTTCCATTTGAAAAATGTGATATTTGCATGGATTGTTTTGAATCTTGTTTTCTAGTCCCTCCCATCACCACCCTCATAGTCTGAAGGTAAATTTTTCTCTTGATAAAGAAACAAAAAAAGTGAACATCTTGTTTGTAAATAGGTATCTAGTAACTAGTGGTAAACTTGAAATGGTAGAATTCTTTAAAGCCTAATTCTAGGCAGCCTTAAGAAATGTATCTTAATTATTTTTGAACCTGTATTCACTTTGTTTTTTTCAAATATCTGAAGTTATATTTTCTTTTTCAGAGCTGCTTCTTGTTTGGGGCTACTTTTTTTTTTTAATTGAGGCGTAATTCATATAAGGTATATTGTTTTGATGAGACTTTTTACAACTGTGGCTGGATGTCTTTCTTTAGTCTTCCAAGAAGGGCCATTTTACTTTTCTAGAGTTACTTTTTAAAGTCATGAGATCAACAGCTTGGACTACTATGCATGTAAGTGCTAATGCAAGTTAAAACCCAAGTTGACCTCCAGCAGCAGTTCATTCTATGTTGACAGTGAGAGAACACTTTGCTGTTAGGATATGTTACTCGTGGATGAAATGCTGAAGAAACCTCCCCCTATTTTGTTTTTTTTGCAAAAATCAAGGTATATTTCTAGGGTTTCCTGGTTGACCTCACAGATAAACTGAGATGATAGTCTTAGTTCAGAATGATCTGAATGTAGATTTTACGTCTACGTGTAAGCTGGCTAAGTGAGATGCTTTCACAGTTCTGCATGTATCCATCGGCTCCTATTAGTCCTGAACTCTTAAAATGGTATTGTAAATTATACAATGTTTTTGCACAATTTTATAAACTTTACAGTGCAATATGTGTTCCTTTTCTGAGGCAAACCAAAGGTATATTTCTCAAGGTTCTGCTGCTACAGAGCGTTGATGGAGGATTTTTTTATACATTTGTAATAGATAGAAATAAACAGAAAAAAAAAGAGAAAAAAAAAGTGGTGGAGGAAAAGGTGAACACTGCAAGAATACTCAAAAGGGCTGAGAGTTGCAAATGCCAAGAATGGCTTTGCATAGTAAATGGAATAGAACAGCTCTGAACTATAGCTTACTTTTCCTGGCTTGGTCTGACAGAATGATTGAATGCTTTTGTACAAAAATCAGAGCCTTAAAAACAAGGATTTGGTGAGATTGTAAAATAGTGTGCCACTTTGGCAAAACAGTTTGGTGGTTGGTCAAAATGCAAAACATTGTTACTCTGTTACTCAACAATTTTACCTTAGGAATATATCCTCAAACTACTAAAAATGTGCACCTATGAAACATGTACATGAAAGTTTACAGCAGTGTGTTGCTAATAGTAAAAAAGTTAAAACAACTCAAATAGCTATCAAATACTGGAGAGAAATAAAATGTGGCTTATTCATACAATAGAATATTATTAAGACATAAAAATGAATGAGAAACTGACAGATTAAATGACTTTGGTGAACCTTCATAATTTCATTTGTAGATCTTTCCATTTCTTAATTTATAAATACATTTGGGGTTGTAAATTATAAATGTACTGCCTCCTGTCAACATTGTATACTTCTATTTGATGATTTCTGTGTCAAACATTATATGGAAATGTTTCCAAGTATTTTCTGTATTAACTGTGAATGAATAGAACAAAATTAATTGCCTGTGATGAAGAAAAAAAAAAAGACTCCTTTATTTACGGTATAAAGATTCTATCGTACGCTTCCAATGAAGGTTGGGCTCATCATCAGAGCTACTAACTGTCAGAATCTAGTGTTGTACACTCACGTGGGTTAGACACTTCTCACTGCTGTGATAGAGTACTGACACACGAACATGAGAGAGGAGAGGTTGCTTTAACTCACTGTTCAGAAGTTACGGACCATCACGTGGGAAAGTATGGCAGCTGGAGAACTTAGCCTGTGGAAGCAGGAACATTCGGGGGATGGTCGGATCACAGTGTTTTTTTTGTTTTTTTGTTTTTTTTTTTTTTAAATGTCCACATCAGAGCACCAACTGAGGAACATGTTTTAAACACAAGAGCCTATGAGGAACATTTCACGTTCAGACCGTAATATCCTATCTCACCACTTGCCCATCTCCTGGCACTGCTTAAGTTAGAAACCTGTATCTAACTTGCTTTTCTGTAATAAATGAAAGTGCAAGGGCATGCATCCTTCTTTCTATCATTCTAATAAGCACAGGAGCAGAAATCACTTTGTACAGACTCACCTGCCCAAACTCCTGTTCCCAGGACCAACTCCATGTATTATAAGCAATATTTTTTTCTTTTAATATTGGTTGCTTGAGGCTTAGGGAATATTCAGTCATTGCTGCATTATAACCTATCCTACAATGACAAATACTTTTTTCACAAAATGACATCAATACCAAAAGTTGTGTCTGGGGACTCAACGTGGCCAAGGCTGTGAGGTACTGAAACTCGGCCTAAGACAGGACTGAAGTGTCAGAGAATAGAAGAGATCCACAGGGAAGGAAGGAAAACAGGGATCTTCCCATTTGCTGTTTGCTTTCAAGGTATTCAGAAGAGAGAGTTATGGGAACTGATTTTTTTTGGAGACTTTTTGGAATACTCGATATACTGTGTGATACACAACCTGTGACCCACACACACTGTCCTGAGGCAGACTCTGGTTTGCTTACTGTTTCTCCACAGTGTATATTTTCTTTGTGGAAATGAGGAAAGATGTTTCAAGGCTAGAACAGGAAAACCCAAAGCTTCAATGGTGAAAATCGGCACTTCCCCCCTTCCGCTAGAGTATTAACACAAGCCATATTTTGTATCATAAAATTCAGACTATTCATGTAAATAATATTTACATATCATAAACACTGAAAACACTAAAAATTGATTCAATAAACAGCTGCAAGTATGACTATTGGATACACAGAAGAAATGCAGTAAGTCAAAAGGGAAGGAGCCAAAGAGGAGAAATGAAAGCTTATGCCTACATTCCAAGGAATTTAGGAAACTGAAAATAGGGAAATATCACAAAATGCATGTTATCCAGAAATACAGACTAACACTCCAGGAGGAAGAGAAAGAGACTGGCACAAGTCTGAGGCATCCTCTTCTACAAAGTGAGTTCAGACCAGACATGGGTGTAAAGACTTGATAATAATAATAATAAACCAAAGATTAAAGTTAAAGTAAAAGAAGTAGCAGTTAACGCAGTTGGAAGTGGTGTGCCTGTAGTGGACTATGTGAGGAGTAGCAGTGGACATGAGGATTGTAAGGAAGAACAGATCACACTGGCAGAAGCATAATTTCTAAATGGCCTTATTAAATAAAAAAACACGGAGCCAGAAATTTGGGTTAACGCCTTGGAGAGATCAGGGAAATACGGAAAGCCACAGCTAACCTCACCTCACCAACTCCACAGCTTCCAAGGAGAGCGACTTCTGTCTACCCAGGCTTAGATGCCTTGCTTTTCTGCCCTCTCATTGGCTCTTAGCCAGCTACTTCACTTCCTCTTCCTTCACAGGCTGTCACTTTCGGTCTGTCTGTACAGACCTCCAGGTCTGCTGTGTTGGTACTGAGAGTAAAGGCATGTGTCACCACAGTTAGCTCTGTTCCTAGCGTGGCCTTGAACACACAGCAATATTGCCTGCTAAGGAATTAAGGACAAGTGCTGCCTGACTTCTTTGTTTTACTTAAAACGGCTGGCCTTTCCCCTTGATCTCCAGGCAATCTTTATTTATTAACACACAAATAAAATATCACCACATTTCAGCACAAATTAAAGTATCACTACAGTACACATTTGATGTGTATGTAAAATTAAAGAAACTTACAGTCACACTTCCTCAAATTTTGTTTCTAAATTTCTTTCGGTGTCTTCAACATATTTGAAAAGTTTAGGGATATCACAAGACCCTCTTGGCCACAAATTAACCAAATGTAACCCAGTCCACACTAAAAGCCCTCAGTCCACCAAAATACATTTTATCTCCACGCACACATACACCCAGAACCCTCCTTTTTATTTAACCTCTCTGGTCTGTCAATTGTGTCTTGATTATCATTTACTTAACAGTTAATGTCTCTTATAAGTGAATTTGCTGAAAATTTCATGATGTCATTTTTTTTAAAACAGTATTTAAGTAATACTTCATTGTATAAATATACCACAGTTTCTTTACTCATTTTTGGATGACGCACATCTAAGCTGTTTCCAGTTTTCTGTTTTTTATGAATAAAGCATCTATGAACACAGTAAAGCAAGTGTCCTTGTGGTAGGATGGAGTGTCTTTGGTATATGCTAGAAATTGTATAGCTGGGTCTTGAGGTAGATCGATTCCAAATTTTCTGAGTAACTGCCATGTTGATTTCCATAATGGCTTTACAAGTTTGCACTCCCACAAGCAATGGATGAGTGTTTCCCTTGTTCCACATCCTTGCCAGCATGAACTGTCTTTTGTGTCCTTGACTCTTAACAGGGGAGCGAGTGTGTCTCTGACTCTTTTGCCTACTCTTGGGAATCTTTTTATTGGGTTGCCTTGTCCAGCCTCAATATGAGAGTTTTTTGCCTTATCTTGTTGTATCTTGTTTTGTTGTGTTTGGGTGTTGCCTTTTGGAAGCCTGTTCTTGATTTGGAGAGGGGAGGGGAGGTGGGGGGGCTGGCAGGAGTGGAGGAAGAGGAAAGTGTGGTCAGAATGTATTATATGAAAGAAAAATTCATTTTCAATAATTAAAAAAATTAATATTCACTCAATAAAATTTTTAAAAATGTTTTAAAAGTTTAATGGTAAGAAAACATGAAATCATTTAATATATATAAATATTTTTATATAAAATATAAAAAAATCACAATTTAACTAAGTCATACATGCCAAGAAAATGCCTTTCAATGCCACCTAGAAAATGATGTTTCCAGATGAAGTAAGAAACCACTAGACTATGTGGAGCAAAGGGAGGAAGGATTATTGTAGGAGCCAAAGGGGTCAATGACATCACAAGAAAACTTACACAGTCAACTAACCTGGACTCATAGGACCTAGTAGAGACTGAACCGACAACCAGGGAGCCTGCATGGGACTGACCTAGGTCTTTTGCATATAAGTGACAGTCGTGTGTCTTGGTCTTCTTGTGAGACTCCCAACAGTGGTAGCAGAGGCTCTGACTCTTTTACTGGCTTTTGGGACCCTACTCCTTATACTGGGTTAACTTGCGCAGCCTTAACACATGGGGAGGTGCTTAGTCTTGCTCCAACTTGATATACCACTTTTGTTTATGGAGGCCTGTCATTTTCTGAAGAGTAATGGAGAGGAAGAGGAATGGGTGGGAGGCAGACAGGAGGTTATGGGAGGGCTGGAGGAGAGAAAGGAGGAGAAACTGTGGTCGGGATATTAAATAAATAAATACCACTAGCTCAGCATTGGTATTTCACTTTAATAATGAAACTATCTTCTATCCCAAGATCTACAGGATGTATCCAAACCCCAGATTTATAACTCCAGATTGAAAGTTTCCATTTGAGTGTAAAAGGAGAATCAATGTAGATTATCATATGACAAAGAAATGTGTAACAATAGAAAAATTAAATGATCAAGACAGTCTTTCCTTGTGATAATTTATGGAATTACATTTAGCTGATCTCTTTCATTGAAGGAGTATGAATCAATGAGTCAAGTAAAAAAATAATAAGGAGATAGAATATTTAATGATAGACTTTTCATCCCCGCTCCCCTTTCCCCGCCACACACCACCTTTCCTGTAAAAAGCAAGTGGTGTGAGCAACCCTTGGACGGCACTCCCAGGTGTCCGCTGTGGCCAGCGGTCTGTTTCAGGGTCAGAGTTTAGCCTGTATCAAGTCAGTGAGGACAAGGGACAGAAGCTAGACTCACCAGCTGTTTGTCCACAGCTGCAGTCTTCAGGGGCTTATCGTTCTTCCTGAGCATGCTTTGTGACAAGCAGTTCTCTAATGTTTCTCACTAACTTGATTGTTATCTTGGAAGCAATTCAGTGGTTCCAGAGAACCATACCTATATCTTTTGAACTTTCATGATGCTGTGAAAGATTGGTCTCATTTCTTGTTAATTTTTATTTTTTTGTTCAGTTTATTCTCTCACTGCCCCAAGCGCTTCACCAGGTATGGTTTTCATTAGTCTTAACTGTAATGCTGCCGCTGGTTATCTCTCCAACAATAGCCAAAATAAGTGATAGTCAGAGTCATTATTTCCTTTAATGTTATTTTCTTTTATAAAGGCTGAATAGAATAGATTTTTCTATTCACAAAATATTTAATATAGGCATTTTAACATTGTATTAGCTATAAAAAAACATTTAAAGATAGGCTAATCATAGTTTTATCTCATTTTCATTTTTTGTGTGTGTGAGGTGAGAAGCACTAGAGGACATAGATCACTAATATTAGTGTCTAGATTCTGGTCCCAGATGGGCATGTGACCTCACACGGCTGAGTTATCTAAACTCCTCTAAGTCTACTATCTGTAAAGTGTAGACCTAAACTCTGAATTGGCCAAGTTTAAACTATTGTTTTTCTAATTAAAAAAACAAACAATATTTTTCTAATGTCAAATCTTCAAACCCAAGATCACTAGCCAGTATATTTTACCTTATGTTCATTGGAATCTGTTCAGGAGGCAATATCTATGTTTCTAAACTTTCACAAGTTATACCTCATTATGCAATGTTCTCTCATGCATACATGGTGAACAGCAGATATCAGAATTATGAAATTTGCAAGAAGATCAAAGTAAGCATAAACTGTGATGGTAGATCATTTTTTTCCATTTAAGCCCAGTTCTCAGACCCTAAAAATTCTTTATTATATATTAAAAAAGAATTTAATCCTGCAATCAAATAAATAAGAAAAGACAAATCTTCCTCATGGAGAATTCAAAATGGTAAGTATTAAAATCAAGAATAATAGAAAAGCAAGATTATAAGAGCCCTAAGCAGAATAAATGGCTCAATAATTAAGAATGTCTACTGTACTGATAGAGAATCGGGTTAAATTCCCCTCAACAAAGTCTGGCCACTCATAACCAGCAGCAACATGGAATATAGCATCATCGTCTTGTCTTTAGGGGCACCTGTACTTATGTGCATAGGCTCACAACAAACACACACAATACACATATTTTAAAAAAAAAAAACTAAAGATTTCTTTTAAAAATTCAATTAGAAGAACCCAAAGTAGTAAATATTGCACACAAGTTTCACTAATTTACTAAAATTGATGGACAAAACTTTTCAAGAAAATAAGATACTTGCATGGCCCAAGGAATCATGTTTTATATGTGTTACTTTTTATGGTGAAACATCATATTAACAATATATTTTTGATATTCTTCTTCAAGCTCGACTCTTCCTCTCTTGAGAATGGGCTCACTAAGAATAGACTAGGTTTGCAGTGGGGAAAGCAGACAGAAGCAGTGGCTGCAGTTATGCTCACCAGCAATAATGCATTCAACACCCTGTCGCTCACCAGCAATAATGCATTCGACACCCTGTCTCATGCTGGAATGGAAGCCATTTCCATCTGTGATGTTCTTCTCATAGGATACACATTTCCACTGTAGTCATGGACAGCACAACACACACACACACAAGTCCAATTGACCAATTGAGAAGCATTCTACAAACACATGATCAGTAATCATCAACTATCAAACTCATGAAAAACAAGAAAACATTTAGAGAAAATGTTGGGCACAAGGAAACTAAGACTTACACATTTTAGTATTTACTATTTAGTAAAAACTAATATAAACACATTTATTATTCTGATTTGTTTACTGGACAAAAAATAATAAAGAACTTGTATAAAAATGAATATCTGCCAAATGCTATTTAGTGAAATATATGGAGAATGTTTACAATTCTGTAATAAGAAGTCAAACTTATTGAAAATAAATAAAATATTGTCACACACTTCACCAAAAGAGAAGTATTATCTGGGCACTGGTGTGCACAACTTTAATCCAGCACTCAGGTGGCAGAGGCAGGCAGATCTCTGTGAGTTCAAGGCCAGCCTAATCTATAGAGTGAGTTCCAGGACACTGAGAAACCCTGTCTCAAAAAAAAAGTTAACAATAAATTAGTCTGAAAATTATTGTCATCAATCAATAGAGAATTTTAAACTATGACAATGATATTCTAGAATAAAGCAACTCAAATGTCTAAAATTAAAGAATAACAGTAACAAGAATGATGAACGTAGAATATTGGAACTCCTGAACATTCAGTACAAACACAAGGTGATATAAACAAGGGAAATAATGTGGCAGTTTCAATGTTAATACAAACCATTATGACCTAAAGTCTCTTTAATAGTTAGAAAGCAGAAATACAAACATACATTTATTTTTTTAAGAATATTGAAGTACTAATGCACACGTATTAGTTGACTATAAATTGAAAACAACTCAACATCAACCTACTGAAGAATGGAAAACATTTTTTCTGATCTATGCAACATAATATATAGCCAAACTCATAGCCTTTTCAAACGTATGTCCTAAAAACAACCAGTGTTGTGAGCATTTTAGATTTTTATGAAGCTTGAAGAATGTATTTGGTGATAGAGTCTCACTAGACAAAGTGGATCACTAAGGGTGGGTCTTGGAATTTATAAGTCAGCCTACTTCTTAACCACTTTCTGCTTTCTGTTCACCAAGATGTGAAGAGATAAGGAGTTCTAGTCAGAAACTCCACTGCCAAACCGCAACCTGCCTCTGTATCTTCCCCTCTGTGATGGAGTATATCCCTTCCTACAGTGAGCCGAAATAAGCCTACCTCCCTTCAGTTCCTTTGCCTGGTGTATGGTCACAGTTATAATAAAAGTAACTAACATACTGACAAAACAGAAGAATTGACTATGACATTGTTCTGCTCTGTCTCCAAGATCTCTTGTTCCTAATATACACATACTGATTCTAACATAGCCATCATTGCTTTATTATGAATTACCCAATACTAGGTGAAATAACAACATTACAATCTCCAAAAATATATAAGATCTTAAATGCTATGTCCTACAGAAATGGTAGTGTGTATGTTAATATTCAAAAACAGTTATAAATGGCTATTTTCCACCTAAACTTTAAAAATGTAAAAGTCCATTGAGAAATTAGAATGATGTGTTTTGACAATATTTATACCCTCCTCCACTGTCTCCAGATCCACCTCCATTACTTACCCACGTAATTTCGTGTACTCTTTTGTATTTTTCTTCACATTCATTGATACCCATCTGTACTGTCCATATGTTCTTGGATGTATGACCTAGACTGGAGTAGTGGATATACCAGAGATTGCATCTTAAAGAAAACTGACTCTCCCTCACAGAGAAGCTATCATTTGTTAATAGCTCCTCAGCTAGATGAAGGACTTCCTGCCTACCTCCTTCTCATGTTGAACTTTGGTCTGACTTGAGCTTGTACATATTTTTGTGTATTTTGTCACACTTTTCTTGATCCAGCTAGGATCTCCTGCTCTCTTTCCCTCGACCCTCGCCTTCATTGCTCCACTCATGTCCAGGCTGTTCATGTAGATCTCATCCATTTCTCTGTGTCTTTCTTGGGGTCCCGTTTTCCAGGTAGCCTCACTGGTGATGTGAGTAGCAGTCCAGTCATCCTTGTTCCACATCTAGCATCCTCCTATGAGTGAGTACATACCATATTTGTCTTTCTGAGTCTGGTTACCTCACTCAGGATGATTTTTTCTAGATCCATCCATTTGCCTGCAAACTGCATGATGTCATTGTTTTTCTCTACTGAGTAGTATTCCATTGTGTATATGTGCCACAATTTATTTATCCATTCTTCAGTTGAAGGGCATCTAGGTTGTTTCCAGGTTTTGGCTATTATAAACAATGCTGATATGAGCATAGCTGAGCAAGTGCTCTTGTGGTATGATTGAGCATTTCTTGGGTATATGCCCAAGAGTGGTATAGCTGGATCTTGGGGGAGATTGATTCCTAATTTTCTAAGAAAGCACCATATTGATTTCCAAAGTAGTTGTACAAGCTTGCATTCCACCAGCAGTGGAGAAGAGTTCCCTAGTTCCACATCTTCTCCAGCATAAAGTGTCTTCAGTGTTTTTGATCTTAGCCATTCTGACAGGCGTAAGGTGGTATCTCAAAAGTTGTTTTGATTTGCATTTCCCTGATGATTAGGGATGTTGAGCAATTCCTTAAATGTCTTTCAGCACTTGAGTTTCCTCTGTTGAGAATTCTCTGTTTAGTTCTAAAGCCCATTTCTCAATTGGACTGTTGGTCTGCTGTGACCTCATATATGTGGCTTCCCATTGTGTCCAGAAGATAGTGTTTTCATATAGCTATTCTTTGTCTCTGACTTTTACAAACTTTCTGCCCTTCCTCTACAGTGATTTCTGAAACTTGAGAAGAGGAGTATGATGATACTTTATTTGTGCTGATATGTGATTTTATTTGTATGTTAATAAATAAAGTTGCCTGGAGGTCAGAGCTAATAATAAGCCATTTAGCAGAAGTCTGGCAGTGGTAGCACATGCCCTTAATCCTGATCCTATGACAGGCAGATCTCTGTGTGTTCAAGAATACAGCCAGTATGGATGGAGACACACGCCTTTAATCTCAATACCAACCATAGAGACCTGGAGGTCTGTATAGACAGGCAAGTGACGAGGAGGTCATGTGGTTGGGTTTACAACCAATGAGAAGGCAGAACAGAAAGTCAATAAAATGACAGACACTACAGGAAGTAGGTCTCTTTCTGAGGGGAAGGACTACAGCGACAGCGTGTGGTAAAAAGGCGGTCTTGTCTTAGCTATTGGCTGCTGCTTTGACCTCTTGGGCTTTTAACTCTGCATTTGGCTCTGTGTTTCTTATTTAATAAAACTGTTCAGAATTACATCTACAGAGGAGGTATTTATTACACAATATCCATTTAGGACAGAGTATTTATAGTCTGCATATAGCATATATAGTCATATAGTTTCTGTACCTTAACCAGGTATGGATCTCTGTGTTAATCAACATCTACTGCAAACACAGACTTCTCTATAGAGGGTTCAGAAATGATTTAATCTATAGATGTGACAATGAGTCATTAGTGGTTGGTCGAATACTATTTCCTCTAACAGAATAATTACAATAGTTTCTCCCCTACAATCTATCACATGTTTAACTAAGGTTCTTTGCCCTAAAAATTGTGCTAATT
Organism: Peromyscus leucopus; assembly: GCF_004664715.2. Lineage (NCBI taxonomy): Eukaryota > Metazoa > Chordata > Mammalia > Rodentia > Cricetidae > Peromyscus > Peromyscus leucopus. The sequence continues at coordinate 86,391 of NW_023505143.1, read as the reverse complement.
ATGGGTTTCTTATTATGTAGAGAGCCTTAAATCCAATCACAGGATGGTCAGTTATTCCATGATGTTCATGACACTATTGCACCCAGCAGATATGTTTTGCTGAGCCAGCCATTTATTATTGTAGCTCACAGTCTTCCACAGTCTTCACAGCTGGGTAAATTTGATTACTTATCTTCTGTATCATGCATAACAACTTCTAGCACTATGAAAACTAACAGTAGGTCAGTATCAGTATGATATGTCCATGTTATACCAAATCAAATATAAGGAGTCTTTATCAGTGAGGTCTTACTATCAGGTTCTGGAGGATAACCAATATTTTTGGCAGTAGCTGGTAATATTTGAGAGTCTATGGGACCACACTTGTGATACAAAGGTCCTTGCACTCACAGATATCACTAGAGAAACCAGGAATGTTAAACACACAGTGTTGTCTTTTCAAAGGAAAAGATGTATAACCAGCTCCTGAAGGCTGGGAATGAGGTGTCTAATACACTAGGCAATCTTTGAGCTCTCTGTAGGGCCAGGCCATACTAAGCTCCCACAAGCAGGACCAGGGGTATCTTATAGTGGAGATCACCTTTTGTGCTATCTGTAGGACTAAGACGACACCAGATCCTCCTGCTAGGCCTTAAGATAACCTATGTAGCCTATCTCTAGAGCCCATCTTCTTGGAAGAAATGACTTGTACTTTGAGAAGAGTTTCAATGTAATTATGCCTCATTGTATACACAGTACTATGTTACATCAGAAAACCTTTCCCCAAATTGTACTGTATTTTAAAATATGCCTAAAATAAACTGCCCAGTGTCAGACACTAGAAGTTCAAACCAACACTGGCTACTGAGTTGTGTTGAACTTGATTTCCTTTTTGCCTCATACAAATCGCTACTCTGTTGGCCCTGGCATTTGCAGATACCTACACACACACTGGTCAACAACTCCAAAAAGTTAACCCATTCCCGGAACTAGGTTTTTTATTTGCTAGTCTGTAATATCTAGTAGCAGCAGTGTGATCTCATATACAGTAAGTCTATTTAATTCTTTTTAAAATGACTTTTTAATTATAATTATATTTCCCACTTCTATTTCCTCCCTCTAAATCTTCTCACATATCTCTCTCTTCTCTCCTTCAAATTCATGGTCTCCATTTTCATTAATTTTATTTCATTAATTAATTAATGTTATTTTATTAATTTATTCTAAATATAACCCATTCAATCCATATAATGTTACTTGTACGTATATTTTTAGGGCTGATCATTTAGTACTGGAAAACCACTTAATGTTCTCTTCCCTTTTTATATTTGTGTGTGTGTGTTTGTGTGTGTGTGTGTGGTATAAGTTTCTCCAGAAATAGGTAGGTTTCCATATAACTTTTTAAAAATGTCTTTAGTGTTATTTATCCCTCCCTCTATTTCCTCTACCCTTCTCTCACGACAGTTCAAATCTTCCTGTCCTGTTATTACCCTCAAAGGCTTTATATCACTACATTCTATCTTCTCTCCTTTGAAATTCCTTCCCCATGGACCATTAGTAATTCTCTGACCTCCATGGTTATTCTAAACAGAACATACATATCTGAAGATTCAAAGCTACCATCCACAAATGAGAGAAAACATGACACATTTGTCTTTCTGGCTCTAAATTACCTCACTCAGAATAATTTTTTCCATCTCCATACATTTACCTATAAATTTCATCACTTCATTTTTCTTAATAGATGAATAATATTCCATTGCTTAAATATACCAAGTGTTCATTATCCACTCATCAATTGATGGACATCCAGACTGTTTCTATTTTCTGGATATTGTGAATAGAGCACAAGGAACATGAATGAGCAGGTATCTCTGTAGTAGAATGTTGAATACTTTGGGTATATATAGCTTGATCATGGGTTTCGTCTATTTCTATCTTTTTGAAGATCCTCTACCCTGATTTCTACAGTGGCTCTTTGAATTTGTATTCCCATCAACAGTAAATGAATGTTCCCTTTGCCCTCAATACAGAAATTAGCTTAGTTATTCTGACTGGGATCTGATAATCTCAAAGAATTTTTTAATTTGTGTTTTCCTGATAACTAAGGATGTTAAACATCAAATATAACAAATTGTAAGCATTTTTAATTTTATGAATTTATAGAGTATAGTTGCATAAAATATGAAATGCTTTGATTTGTTATGTATACATAGCAAATAATTACTGTAATTTATTTAATTACTACACCTCCCACCTCACTAGCCAGCCACTTATTTTGTTGAGAGTGTTTAAATTAGAGAAAGATAAGAGAGAAGTCATTGTGCTGTTCATTTGATCTTCAGAGCACTCTCTTCTTACAACTGAAAGTTCATGCTCTTTAACCAACGTCTCTCCAATTCCCCTGTCTGCCCACCTCTGGGAACTGCCTTCCTTCCTCTGTTATGAGCACTGAGTAAAAAATAACAGCAATAACAGTGCTAAACTGGATCTTACACTGTAGAAAAGGTGAACCGGTGAAAAATTCAACTTCCGTCCACTTTATCTAATTTTTCTTTTAAAATATATATTATATAAATAAATGACAATGTATGAATGAACTAGTACACCAAAACATATTTTTGTGCAATAATCATTCCTAGCAAGAAAATTATGTGACCTGAAGCTAATAATCCTATGGAGTTTAAAAAAATATGACCTTAAGTATGCGTTTCTATTTCACCACAACTGCATATATTCGTAAAACACAATCCACTAACAGCTGCATGGGTGTCCTTTCCCCTTTCAGTTCTGTCTTCCAAAAAACAAAGTGGCCGTAGCTTTCTGTACTCCATTCAGTGTCGCTGCACACTGTGTGGGAATTATAATGGAACTGAGGATGCCTTATCCTCTGGACAGATCATTAAGGGTGAATCATGCATTTACAATTTTTAATAGACAAGATGATTCCTGTTTACCAGGAAAAACTGTCTCTGTCAGAAGTTTATGCCAAAGTCCTTACTCAAGAATTCACAATGATTGCCTGGATGCCCTCTCCCCAACATGTGTAACTCTGTTTTTAAAATCATGTTTATTGAAGAGTAACTTTGAAGTTCATCCAGAATCCCTCGGCTGCATCTTAACTAGACCTCTAGGGTCATTCAGCTTCCAACTCTCCTGACTGCTGCTCTGTCCTTTCTGTGACTGCCTCCAGAACAGACACATAAGCACAGGTTCGTGGTATACCAGGTGTCTCTTGTAATACATCACTCAGTTTCAATGCTTAGAAATAGGTTGTTAAATATATTTGTTGCTATGGTTTTCCTGCCTGCTCTTACATTATCCTGTTATCCCGAAGGTTGCATACTATGGCAAAGAATTCAAGTTCTTAAAGGTTTGAATAAATACAGTGCTTGTCCATTCTGTGATAAATGATACCACCACCACCCTTAAAACAATGCTAGAAGATCCCATAGATGACAGAATGGTACAGCAAATGAAGGGCTGCCAAAAATAGTGCAAGCCAGAGTATCAGGAAACTGGAGAAAGGATGCCCCCAGCTGTACAGCCATGAAATGAGGAAACTGGAGAAAGGATGCCCCCAGCTGTACAGCCAAGACATTACTGATAGAATATTAGTTCTCCAAGCATCTAGATCTGAAGCACAAATTTAAAAAAGGTAAAGAGAAAGGCAAGATGAGTGAGTACTCTGGTAACCACATTCTCATACCTAGTTTGGCAGAGAGTCTAAAGCCAGGGAAGGAAAGCTGGGCGGAGGGAAGCATGAAGCACAAAGAGATTATTTCAAAGAAATAGAAGCAGTGAAAAGAAAGGGGATTCAGTCCCAGGAACAACCTAGCTGCAACGTATTTCATATAGAATATGGAATCTTCCATAAAAGAATATACTAAAGCAGTAGAATACAAACTGAATGATCAGAACTGTCAATCCAAAGGGAAGACTGGGAGATCAGGAAAGACAAATACAATTTAACAAAGCAGAAGCTCAAGGACATACATATCAGCTATCATACTCAATATAGATGAACTAAAAGTTCAAACTAACAAAACAACTAGCAACTCTATAAGTAAATAAATTAGCAAAATATGTCAAGAGTTACATTATGCTGAATTAAATAATTTTCAATATATAGAAATATGCTCAACTGCACTTATAACAGGAGAAATGATTTTACTGTAACAAAATACTATTCACTCGTTTTAGTAGCAAGTGTGGAATATACATATATAATGTACATATATATACATATAACTTTCAAATATTTATTACATTTTTCTCACACAATTGGGAGAAAGGTAGTTCAATCATTGCTCTCTACACACAGTGGAATCAGATAAACTAGTGTTTGCTCTTTCTAAGAAACTGTAAACCTAAATACAAGAGGACCCAACATTATAGCCCCAGACTGAGGTTGAGGGACATGGGCTCTGGAGTGTCGACAGTTTGGATCTGCAATGAGAGACTGAAGACACTGGAGTCTGATGTCCACAGATCACAGTACAACACCACATCTGTTGAGCAAGAATAGAGCTTCTATGTGCTGATTACTTCCTCTACTTGTCACCTTTATTCTCCGCAGGGTCCCAGGCCATCCTGGGTGTTCTTCACTCTCAAATGCTGTCCCACATGCATGGGAGTACTGTCACAGACACCCTAGTTTATGATTTCCTACTTCTTGGGTGTGTATCAATGTATTCAAGTTGACAAAATTCCATCCCGAACCCGAGCATGTTGAAAGAGTCCTTCAATTTCAGTATTCAGGAGGCTAAGACAGGAAGATCTTGTGCTTGAGGTCAACCTGGGCTTCACAGGAATACCATGTCTCAAAAATAATTTTATCATCACAAGCATGTGAAGAATATGAAGGCTCTCATATATACTTTTGCTGGAAGTATGAATTGGGATCCATCCAGGAAGCATATATTATTTATAATCTACTACATATAAAAATTCTCCACTGAATATCAAAGTTTCCAACACAAGTATTGTTCACCACTTGTTTTAGAAAATTGGGAGCAGCTCAGGTGTGGCAGCTCTGAATCCATGCTGCTTATTAGGAGCCAAGGATACTAACTACAGATACAGCATGTGAAGGCTTCATTATTGCTGAATAATTCCTTTTGAAAATGGCTCATGAGGTTAGGGATGTAGTTTTGTGATAGAATTCATGTCTGCTTTGTATAAGATCCTGGGCTCAATCACAACAGATAGATACATAGGTAGCTAGGTAGATAGAGAAGCAAACAGACAGATAATAGACAACAGATTGACTGTGCAGATGCATAGATAGATAAATGTACGCATGGCTTATATGGTTCCATAAATATTCATAAGCCTAACATTAAGCATAGGAAGTGCCAGTAAGCATTTTTTGTTTTACATCAGAAGTTCTCATCCAAAACACTACTAACCTTTTGGCTCAAATATTTTGTTATAGGTGGCTGTCCTGTCTCATGCATGGCTTTGCTCATCAGCACTCCTAAACTTTTCTCACAAGATACCAGCAGCGCATGCTAAAGTCATGAGAATATATAAGTGTATATACATTTATGTGCATGTATGTATGTATGTATATATTGTCAAATGTTCCCTAGGCAGGAGGTACTGCTCCAAGTTGGAAATCATCAGTTAAAAGCAATCATATGGAGAAGTAAAAATATTGTTTTTCAAAATGATGTACACAGAAATGAAAACAATCATTAGGAAATCTTTTTAGCAAAGCTAAAACAAAACCAGTGCAGACTTGTTTTATGTTTTCTTTACCTCTGCAGCTATACAGCTAGGAAATGGAAAAAAAGATTAGACAATCCTGATGAAGAAACTTTTATACACTGTTTTTTTATTACTATGGCTCTGTAGCATAATTTGAAATCGATGCTATTTTTAGTTATGATTGCTTGGCAATTTGGGGTCTTTTGTACTTCAATGTAAATTTTAGGATTTTCCAACATAACATTTTTATTGAGTCTCTGGGAATTTCACATCATGCACCCCAATCACACCCACTTCCCAGTCCTTCCATGTCTGACCCAGCCCATTGTGATTTGTGTACAACACTTTGGAAAGCAGTATTTTTACTTTTCCACTTACCTATCATTATGATTTGGTTGCTTGTTTGTTTTAGACAGGGATTTACTATGCAGCCTAGATTGGTTTCAAACTCACTATGTAGCGCAAGATGGCCTTGAACTCACAGTGCTCTTCCTGTATTTGTGTTTCATGCGCTGGAATTATAGGGATGTGCGATTACCCTCTGAGCTGTCATTACACTTTAAAATTCCACTTAACTATTGCTTTCCTTTAAAAACAAGGTGTTGCCAGGCATGGTAACATATGCCTTTAATGCCAGCACTTGGGGGCAGAAGCAGCAGAATCTCTGAATTCAAAGCCAGCCTGGTCTATATAGCAAATTCCCGGTTCCAGGACAGCTAGGACTTCATAGAGAGACCCTGTTTCAAAAGAAAAGAAAACAAACAAAAAAACAAGGCATAAGTAAAAATAGCAATAAAAATTATGCTTGTATTGGTCCTATGTAGATCTTACTAAAGGTATCATTGGTTCTTCTACTCTTTGTATAGAAATAAAAACTTTTATTTTCTAAAAAAAGTAATCACATACCCATTGTTAAGGAGCAGCTACATAATTTTAACATATGATCTTATATGTAATGAATATTCACTTTATATACTACAATAAATTGCTATCTAGTATTAGTAAAAATGAATACAATTGTAATGAATACTTACGTTGCAAACTTAAAAAATAGTATTTACTAATTCTGTTAATATTTCTTATTGCTCTGAGTAGTTCCTGTTATTTTTGCACTGAGAGTTGACCTTGTTTATATGGGAAGGTAAAAATTAGTTTAGTAAAGCTGCTTGATTTGCAAGGTGATGAGTGATTGTCAATATATAAGATATATCATTTCCTTTTCCTCTTTTTTTACATGACTGTGATGATAGTAAAAATTGATTGTCAGAACACCAAGGATGAGATCTGAAGTCTGTACTCTATCTTTTGATGCAGATCAGTTCATCAAATGGGGATGAGGCTACATCAAGATTAATCACAATTGTCCAAGGGTTAGTTCTAGATGATTTGTTTTAATTGATAACCAATGGTTTACAAACCAGAAGTTATCATCTGTGAAATTGGATAAAGAGTCTTACAATGAGAGAAACAGACAAGAGTCATGCGAAGGATAGCCAAGATAGATCTTCACCATCTCAAAAACAGAATTACTGAGGAGGGAGATGTCCATGGTACACCGCAAAAGAATGAACAGACCGGTCTCATCTTGAGGTTGTTGTCTTGGTCATTGAAACTGCAATACTAAAAGCATTCCTCATCTCTCTTGCATGGCCAATTTCTCTGTTGTGTTAATTATAGTTATTAAGGAAGGAAATGAAGAGTAGAGAATTAGAGAAACATAGAAAGAAGGGCAAAATCAAAGGAAGAGTGGGAAAAAATTTTCTGTGATAAAACTCTCTGTCCTATAAGAGAAAGTGATGGGTTGGTTTCCCTTTTCATTGCTTTTTAGTTTTAAACTGTACCAAAATATGACTTAGTAAGCAACTATACTGTCTCACTTTGAAAAAGGATATTTAATTAGTGAAATGACAGTGTTAATTCCATCTTGATTTTTGTAATTTCAATATATGCTATAAAGAACACTATAGAGAGTTTTTCTCATATTCTTCAGCCTGACTCAAGAAAATATTGTTTTAGAAATTCTTGTTTCTTTGGACTTTGAAATACTTGGCATTGTTTGCTTATATCTGTCTTGATATCCAGAAATCTGTCATAGAATAGCAAATGATCTTATGTTTGCCAGTAATTCTAGAATTTAAAAAAATATATAGCTAAAAAAATTTTGAATTTTTGACAATTTCTCTAGAATTTGGAAGAAAACAATAGTATTCACAGTAGTATCAAAGACTACAAATCTAGGTTACCAAGCACCATTGTTAAAGTTATCTTTTTTTTTTCCAACAAATGCTTTTAGCCTCTGTATTAGTCAGGATTTCCTAGAATCACAGAACTTATGAAATGATTCTCTCTGTAAACACACGTAAACACACACACACACACACACACACACACATGCATGCATGTGTGGAATTTATTAGAATGACTTTCAGGCTACAGTACAACTAATCCAGCAATGACTAGCTATGAATGGAAAGTCCAAGAACCTAGTAGTTACTCAGTACCACGAAAGTTTGATGTATCAACTGGTCTTCGGTATATGCTGGAATCCCAAAGAAGTAGGTTCTATGCCAGTGAACGAATGGAAATGCTAGCAAGGCAAGGGCAGACAAGCAAAAATCAAAACTTTCCTTCTCCATATCCTTATAAGGACTTCCAGCAGAATGTGTGACCCATATTAACAGTGTGTCTTCTTGCCTCAAGATCCTGATCAAAAGTCTGTCTTCCTGCCTCAAGATCCAGATCAGAGATGTGTCTTCCTACCACAAAGGTCCTGACTAGAAATGGATTCACCACTTGAAACCAAACTGAATATCTCTCACAGGTGTGCCTTACATTTCTGGATTGTAGTTCATCCCAGATATACTCAAGTTGACAACCTAGAATAACCATCACAACCCCTTAGTCAAAAATCATATGACTGTACCTGCATGGCCTTATTTCTGTTTCTTCTATTCCTTCAGTATATGTGTATGTACAGGAGCAGTACCATGTTGTTTTTGTTATTATAGATTTGTAGTATAGTTTGAAACCACCAATTGTGATTCCTCTAGCATTGACTTCTCCCAATCAGAATTGCTTTTCTCTATGGGTATTGTGTGACACTGAATCTGTAAGATCTATTTTTGGTAATCTGGCTTTCTTTGAAATATTAATGAAGCAAATCCATAGATATGGGAAATCATTCCATCTTCTAGTCTTCAATTTCTTAAGCATTTTATAGTATACATTATAGTGTATGTTTTATTTTATTTAAGGTTATTGTGAAAATATTTTTCCTGATTTCTTTCTCAGGATGTTTGTTATTGCTATATAGAAAAACTACTGATGTTTCTATGAGTATTTTGCATTCTGCTATTTTGCTGGAAGTATTCATTAGACACGGAGTTTTCTGAGTTGGTACTTCATATTTTTTAAGTTAGTAGATCTAAAATTAGAAAACTAAATTTAGAAAACATGATCGCCATTTATTGGGGGGATTTATTAAGGCAACTCCACATAGTCAAAAGGGAGGTTTATTTTGGGGTAACTTACAGCAAGTAAAGGAATTGGTAACAGGATCTGGGAGGGGTGAAGTGCAGTCCAGCGGTGTTCTGTGGAGAACTCTGCTCAGTCTACCATTCAGCATCCAGGATCACTAGGAACCAAGAGAGCCGGCACATCCAGATCTCAGATCTTAAGGGCTCCCATCTAGGCCCGACCTCAGGGGCAGGTCATAGGTAGGTGTGACAGTTACAGGAAGCCTCGCTTCACTGGGGTAGTACTTCCAGGTGAAAGTTGGAACAGCTAGCAACCCACTACACCCATCTGTCACCCTATCAAAAAACTTAAATCAAAATGGGTCAAAGGCTTCAAAATGACTAAAAACTTTGAATCTACTACAAAAAAATGAAGAAAAATATTTTATTAAGAATAACAACTGACATTCCAAATAAGATTCCAATACCTCAGAAAAGGACAATAAGAACTGACAAATGAGATTGCATTGAATCAAAAGCAGCTGTTCAGCAAAGGAAACAATGTCCCCAGAGGAAAGAGAGCCTACAGGGTAGACGAAAATCATTGCCAGCTTTTTTCCCCCAAAATGTAATGAATGTGAAAACAGTTGTAAAGAAATGAAAAAAAACTAAGTATTTAAAAAGATGGCAACGGCTGAAGACAACACCTACACAGCTCATTGAACATGGAGAAGTCAAGCTTACACCCATCAAGCCTCCACCCCTGTGTTCTAGCATCTTAGGAAGGTACTCTACATATTACCAAAAGAGAAACATAGACACAACCGAGCCACAAACCCTTTCTTCTACAGAGATGTCCTGCCTGCAAGATACGCTAGTGTATTGGAGTGTATTGGTGGCATAAAGCTTGTGGAAGTAACCAGTCAATAGTTGATTTGACTAAAGACTCACTTCACAATATGAAACCTGTACTTGATACTGCTTTGGTGACCAAGAACCAGAGACTAGATAACCCAGGGACCTAGGGTAAAACCAAACAATATTGGTCTTCTAAAAAATGGCAAGTAAGTAATTCCTAGTGATATTCTGCTACATCAGTGCCTTGCTCAACCATCATCAGAGAAGGTTCCTCATGCAGCAGATGGGAAAAAATAGAAAGACCACCCCTCTCCCAGGGAGACATTATTCAGGGAATGATAGCCTTAGAACACTTAGCCCTAAATGGGATGTCCCTATCAAATCCCTCCTCTCAGGGCTCAGGGAACCATGGAAGTGGAGGCAGAGAGAGTGTAACAGCCAGAGGGGAAGGAGGACACCAAGAAAACAAAGCCCTATAAGTCAACACAATCAAAGCTCATATGAACTCACAGAGACTGGGCAACACACAGGGCCTACATGGTCTACACAATGTCCTATGCGTATATATTATGGCTTCCAGTTTAGTGTTTTTTTGGGATTCTTGCGTGTGTGAATGAGAGGGTCTCTGATTCCGCTTCCTTCTCTTGGCTCTTTTCCTTCTCTCGGTGTGCCCTGTCAAGCCACAAGGTGTTAGTGTTTGTTTTGTCTCATTATATTATTAAAAGGAATAGCAAGTAATCAAATCAATTAACAGAGAAAGGAACCAAACGCACAGTTCTCAAAAGGAGTGCAAATGATCGATAAATACATGAGAATCAACATTCTTAGCCATCAGAGAAATGTTAGAAAACTATATTGAGCTTCCGTCTCACCCAGTTAGAATGGCTATCAGCAAGAAAACAACAAATGTTAGTGAAGCTATGGAAAGAAAGGAACCTTGTATGCACACTACTGGTGGGAATATAAACTAATACAGCCACTATAGATATCTGTATGAAGGTTCCTCAAAAAAGTTAGAAAGAGAATGTTTACATAACCCAACTACATCATTGCTCAATGTATGTCTATCTGAAAGAATCAAAGTCAACATGTAATAAATTTACCTGCACACCCATGTTTACTTTGACAGTATCCATACTAGCCAACTTGATATCAGCCTACAAGTTCAGCAATGGCTGAATAAACAAAAGACAATATAAATATACAGTATAGTATAATTCATCTCTAATGAAGAGTAAAATCATGTTATTTTCAGCAAAATATATTCACTGAAGATGAATCATTTTGTAAGGGAAATAAGGATCAGGCAAATTATTTCACATTTTCTAGCAAATGCAGAGTCCAGGAATAAAACACTTGCAAGTAGAAGTCAGGCTATTTGGAAAAGGAAGCAATTCAAGAGGGGATAAGAGAGGGTATTGGGTGGTACAGTATGATAAAATATGTTGTATACATACATGATGATGTCATAACGAATCTCATTATTTTGTACAATTCACACACAATAATAAAACCTGGAAAATTTCTCTCAGTTCTACTCTAACTATGAGATAGGATATTCAGTACAATTTTAATACTGGCTTCCATTTATTTTGCCCATTTTTTAGGGTTTCTAGTGCTATGAAGAGACACCACAACCACGGCAACTCTTATAAGGGAAAACATTTAATTGAGGTGGCTTGATTACAGTTTCAGAGTTTAGTCCATTATCATCATGGTGGGACATTGCAACATGCAAGCAGACATGGTGCTGGAGAAGAAGCTGAGAATTCTACATCTTGCAAGCAACAGGAAGTAGGCTGTCTCACTGGGTGTGGCTTGAGCATATATGAGACTCAAAACCTACCTCCACAGTGACACACTTCCTCCAAGAACATAGCTATTCCTACAAGGCCACACCTTCCATCAGTGCCACTCCTTTTGGAGGTCATTTTATTTCAAACCAGCACAGGCCATCATTGTAAAACAAACCTTTTGGTTAAAGACCAAGCATAAGCAAGAATGAATAGGTGGGTATTAAGTTAATACTCTTTTATACTAACATAGAACACAATTAGTTTTATTACATATTATTTATATGTTAATGTTTACTTAAAAGCTGTAAATTTTAAGACAGTCTCTAAACCAGAATGAAGACATTTCAAGACCATCTGATCAAGATAAGTCACTCACATGTGACTGTGAATTTGCATCAAGACCATAAATCAGAAGTTTGAGTGATGGGTCATTCATCAAGATTTAAAGACAAAAGGGATAATCAAAAAGGAGTGTGTCCTATTCACTTTCAGGCAGAAATGCAACATCTTCTTTGTAAGATAAATGTTACTTCAGAGAAAATAATAATGTCAATAACACAATTAACCTTAGATGAATTGCCCTTGGAATCTTGATAAAGCTAAGCATATTGTTTATATTGATGGAGCTAAATCAAAGGTCTGTCTGGAAATTCCAATTTATCTTTCTACCCAACAGGAAAAACATGGAATGTATTACTATCCACTGGATCTATAAGACATATATTCTCAGCATCATAAACATTTACCCATTCCTATTGTAATTTCTCTTATATTAATTTGCACTGAGTGAAAGAAATCATAGAAAATTGGCCAGCCTGGACTACAGAGGGAGTTCCAGGAAAAGTGCAAAACTGCACATAGAAACCCTGTCTCGAAAGAAAGAAAGAAAATTGGTTCAACACAATTGTATAGTCAAGAAAACTGAGCTGAAAAAGAGAGAAAAGGTACAGGAGAATGCTGACTTAGCAAAACTGGATTAGCCTCTGTGATCTTACTACATTCAAAATATTTTTAAGCAATTTAGGACCCCTCTCCTGCCAAAAATCTAGTGATCTCTATGGCTATTTCACTTTGAGGAGCTTGCATAAAGAATCAGGATACTAAACAAACAATGCATGTGTGACATGTAAATGCAACACATTTAATCTGATGTCATAATTAGTAATGTAATAAATGAGAAATAAAAATGAAATATGAGCAGTGGAGTATACACACACACACACACACATATATAATTTTTACTAAATTTTTATAACTTCACAATGCATTTCCTAGGGATCCTTTACCATTATTTAATACTTAACATAACAAAAGCCAGGTTTTCTCACTCTTTTCATAATTTATATTTAAAAATTGTACTGTAGAAACTAATGAATGCTTGTGATACCTTTCACTTAAGACTACTTTATCTAAAACGTAGAGGATATTTAGAAGTTGAGCAAATGTAATGCATCCTAAGTTGTGAGATAACTATATAATTGACACACTTGATAAGCTATAAAGGATAATTTCCTATTGTCATTTATCTCAGGTTGATATTTTATGCAATTAGAACAATACCAAACCAAATGAAATGTAATCAGGCAATTTGGAAAATATTTCATAGGAAAAAATTTCCACTAAATAGAATACTGTATAGTGAAAGTCTTGTCCCTTGATATAGGTTATGTTACACAGTTATTACCAAAACTATTAACCATACTTTATCTATTTGAAAACTGGATTCTGGTACACTAAGCCTCAGAACTGCCTGGGAATTACAGCAAAGAAAATGAAGCATTATGTCCTGCTTTGTCTTGTGCTATCACATGTTAGTAACTACTGTTGACTCCTTATGATTATTTGAAGCAAAATATGGATAAATACTTCACTAAAACTCCATCTTGAAATTTTTCCACTGACTAGAAACACAAAAGTGGTCAATGATTCTTATGCATGGATATTCCCTCACAGTGCTTGGAACATTGAATGTGGCATTTCAAGTAGGCTTGACTAGATGATAAGGAAGTTGGGACTAGGGTAAAGTCAAGTGAAGTGATGGCTGCACACGCATGAGGAGCTGAGTTTGGATCTCCAAACCCTGTGTAAATGTCAGGCATGGCAAGCACCCCTGAAACTCAGTGCTGAAGTGATCAGAGGACAAGCGGATCCCTAATGCTCATAGCTCAACCAGCATTGCCAATTCAATTGAGCTTTGGTCAATGAGAGACTCTGGCTCCATAAATAAAGGTGTAAATGATCAAGGGAGACACCTGAGGTCTACCTTTGCCCTTCATATGAACATAACCTCATGGAAACACGTGCGCACGCGCGCGCGCACACACAACTTTGCACACCCTTACTAACAAGTACATATCTTATACACAAAAAGAGAAAGAAAGAAAATATTAGAAAGAAACAATCAAAGAAAAAAAAAACAAAAAAAAAAAGAAGTGAAAGAAGGGAAGGAGATAAGGAAGTAAGATTTTCAAAGTTATGTACCTAAAGTTATAGCCTACGGTACAATTCCCTTTCTATAATCATAAAGCCTGTACTTAAAAAAATCTCTAAGTGCTGTAATTGTGAAGTTACACTCCCAGTGTTATTATATTACTGTAGCTTTACATTTTTTACTTTTACTTTAATTGTCATATTGAATTTGTTTTAAAGATATGTTAGAATTTGCTTTAAAGGTTTGAAAGTAGAGGAAACAGTCAGCATGGCACTCATATTTTGGAAAATATCCTAGCAGTCTTGAGCTGTGTGACATGCTTGCAATTCTGCATTTGAGACTTTCTATTTTTGTGTAATTGTTCCCCACTTTGCCGTAGGGTCCTTTAAGTATGTTTCAATAAGTGGGTTTATTGGTAATATTAAATTAGATAAAGCATCATTTTTCATGAAATTTAAGTTTTGTATTACTTTATATTTAAAAACAATGAGAAGAGTACTTTTTGAAGTAGTTTAAAATAAAGACTATCCCATATTACTGATTATAAATATTTTCATTTCAAATGTTTCATGACATAAGCCAAAAAGAAACAGAATTTTAAAGGCACATATTAACTCATCACCTAAAAACTAAAATTGAAACTATCCTCTCTAAGATTGGACACCAAACCTTGAATATGCTAAAAAAAAAAAAAAATGATTACCACTGAAACAGATCTCCAGTTCTTGACTTTTGAGACAGGTCAGGATAGCCTGGAGATCCTCCTACATCCACTGTGGGACTTGCTGCAATTATAGGCACACACCATTGTATCCCACCAAATGGAAAATATTTATCTTTATAGTTAATTAACAAATAATACTTTATTGTAAAAGGTTCCAGGCCAGGGAGAGAAACTGTAGCTAGGTGATATTGTCTGCGTCATGTGCTATCTTACCAAGGTTCTCAGTTAACCCCCTTCCTTCACATTCCAGCCATTGTTTTTTTATATCACAATCTTGTAGTTTTAGAACACCCAATCAAAATTTTATCAAATACAGGAGACCCGTTTCTAATTGGTATAAAGAAGACTTACTGTGCACACAACTCTCCTCTAGACAGTAACTTGCTCAGTCTGTGCCTGCACTAACTACCTGCTTTCTGGAAAAATGTGCCTTTGTGTCCTGTTTTTAGAGAATCTCATAAAAATGGATTTTAAATGAATTGATTACAATTTCATTAAAAAACTATTCATGAGAATGAATATATTACTCTACTTTGAATAATTTTAGTTTATATAAATCTTCATAATCCATTACATAGTATATTTAGTCCAAGGCAACCAAGCATTTTCTTGATTGGTGAAGCAATTTATTCCATAGAAACAAAACCATGTTTCTCTATCTGTATATTTCTACCCATACTCCTACTTGGTTAAGAGCCCCTTCTTTTTAGAAAGAATAACCCCACCCAACTCCTCAGTGTCCCACTTACACCTGCAGCTAACAGAGGTGTGAACTGAGAGGGTCAGTTGCTGCTGCTTAGTCCAACTTTCAGACACTGGCTAGCATGTGATAAAGCTGAAACGACTTAACTATATTCACAAACAAACTGCACATATAGCAACTGTGCTTCAGAACATACAGTACATGGCATTCCCTGGACTGGGTAGACTATTACCTACCCTTCCTGGACTGTGAATAAAGCAAGAGTTTCACAGGAGGAATTTGCTGAAAGACAGCAATGTTCTATTACAAGGTTACATAGAATGCCCACTCCTCACAGAGATGGACTGTAAGGTCTGTTAGCTCGCCTGCTAAATGAAATACCCCTCCTTTGACTTTTTTGGGCTTCAGTGTTACTGTGTGTATTAACATTTATCATTTTGTGGGAACACACATATTCTATTAATGAAGCTATACTGTGCTCTTCACAGGTCAAGAAACCATGTCATGTTTCCATCAGTCTAGTATTATCATCAATATGATTGGGACAAACTGAGAAGAATCCTGGTTGTTCCCTGATTGCTGCACATTCCCCTCCCGAGCCTTTCTCTCTCTTCTTTCTTTTCTTTCTCTCTCTCTCTTCTTCTTTCTTCTTTCTTTCTTTCTTTCTTTCTTTCTTTCTTTCTTTCTTTCTTTCTTTCTTTCTTTCTTTCTTTGTGTGGTAATCTAATTGTACTGAAATGTGATTTTGATTGTATGTTAATAAATAAAGTTGTCCGGGGTCAGAGCTATTAGAGCCATAGCAAGAGTGTGGCAGTGGTGGCACACGCCTTTAATCCCATAGATTCTGTGTGTTCAGGGATACAGCCAGCATTGGAGACATATGCCTTTAGACCAGGGGCTGTACATCAGACAGTGACAAGGCAGTCACGTGTTTGGGTTTACAACCAATGAGAAGGCAGAACAAAAACTTTAAATAGACGAACAGACAGGAAATAGAGTCTCCTTCGGGAAGCTGGGACACCGCAGGTGGAAGGTGAGATTTTAGCTCTGAGCTCTGACCTCTCGCTTTCTCTTTTGCATTATTTCTCTGTGTTTCTTATTTAATAAGACGTTGTTACATTATATCTCTTTTTTTCTTCTTTCTTTCTTCTTCTTCTTTCTCTCTCTCTCTTCCTCTCTCTCTCCTCCCTCCCTCCTCTCCCTCCCTCCCTCCTCCCTCTCTCTCTCTCTCTCTCTCTCTCTCTCTCTCTCTCTCTCTCTCTCTCTTTTTCCTAGTCTTTTCAAAATGCTTACTTCAGGTGCCTCGAATTCTTTTGCGATACACTTACTTTGTTCATAAGTAGACATTTTATCTACTTGGCAAATAAGATTTTCTTTTCTAAGAAGTTGGATTTAGGCTTTAGAGACAGCAGTTAAGACCTTTTCTAAAAAGTGAAAATAAGAAGGAATCTATATTCAGAGTTTTATTGACAGTCCTTGGACATTATATTCTAAATAATTTCTTATCGAGTTCTGTGCACTGAAACTACTTATAGTTTTGATGAAAACTGTATCATCTGTCATCTGCAACATAAAAGTATTACCACAGCTTAGCAGCTAAGCTACATTCCTGTGTCAAATTCAAGCACAGCTTATCTGGCTCTTTGCTTAGGGTTTTATGATGTTTCAATGGACATATCAGCAAGGTTGTTCCATTCTTACTGTGTTCTTGAGATGGGAAAGTGCCTCTGAAAACTTCATAGATTGTTAGCAGAGTTCATTTTCTTTCATCTCAGTGACTGAGAACTCAGCTCCTCCTGTGTGCTGACTGGAGGCTACTCTGAGAACAGAGCAGCTCCTATGCGTGCTGACTGGAGGAGGTTCCTCTGAGGACAAAGTAGCTATCAACAATTACCTAGTGTGCAGCCCCTGTGCATCCATAGCCACGTTGCTCAAATGGTCTTTTAATACTGAACATGACAGCTGTAACATAAGAACAATTCTATTATTTTAAGTGTAAACCAGATCAGAATATTCCACAGACTAAATCTTGCCATGATCTCCACTGCACTGCACCAGTAGTAATAAGGCCTGGTCATCTTGTAATAAGTAGTAATAAGCTCTCCTTGACCTCAGAGCTCATTGCTCTTCCCATCACTCACTCATCAGTACACTGGAGTCTTTCTAAGTCCCAGGTTGGAGAATGCATTGATCTCCCCTTCTAAGGCATCCCTACTCCTCTGTTTGATGTTTCTTTCCAGAAAAGCATGTGTCAGCTCCTCCCTTTAAACAGATCTCTACTGAAGTACAGTGTGTCTCACAAAGGTTTGTAAAATGGTAATCTATTCATCACTCTTTTACTTCTTGATTCTTCCATGTTTCTGTGTGAGGGCACTATTTTTTAGGGCACTGCTCTGTTTTGTTCCATTTTTATCAGTTTGCTCTCATTCTCACATATGTGAGCTCAGTGGAGACAAGGCCGACTCCTGCTTATGCTTGTTTCACTAGAGGATAGAGAAATGTTTATCACATAGAGGACACCATCAGTGAATGGATGGAAACATCTTGGATTGCCCCGCCAGTGATTAGCATGTGAGACTATAAGCTAAATGCTCATAATAGCCAATTTCATTTCAAGTATGCGTTAACTAGTACCAAAAGTATTTTTTTTAAATTATAATTACACATTGGACAAAACTGAACTCCCTGCCTCCTATTCTGCTCTCTCCTAAAAACAAAAATGAGAATCGCATATTATTCTATGAAACTTTGGTATATGTTCATTTTGCTAGAAATATCTTCTATTGTGTATGTTTCTTGGTGTTATCTATATTTGACTTGTTTTGTAATGAAAAATATCAAATGAAAAAAATTTTGGTGAACAAAAAAGGAAGATTGAGATTTGAGCAGAAGAGTTAAATGACACATATGCTACACCATAAAATATTAAATAGAAAACAATGTTAATTCTGATTTAAATGAGTGATGACTTGAATTAAGTATCTTCACAGAAATGTATTACACAGTCCATTCTGTGTTGATCAACTACGCCAAAGGGCCTGACCTGGAGTGTGGTTGATAGACCCACTCAAATTCCATTGAAGAAAACTTTTTCCCCCTTCCCAGGTATCAATTGCAAATAGCTTCCAGGTTAGCAGTGGGATTTGTGCCTACTTCTCTGTGGGATTTCGTCTGGACTGAACTGTGCACGCCATGTCATAATCTCTGTGAGTTCACATGTGCATCAGCCATGTTGTACCTGAATAATGTCATTTCCATGGGGTCACCCAACCTGTGGCTCCTCTTTCTGCCTCCTCTTCCACATGGACCCCTGAGCCTTGAGGGGATGATAAGACATCCATTTAGGGCCGAGCAAAGTCTCTCACCTCACATTGTCCAGTTGTGGGTCTCTGTGTTCATTGTCTACTTCAAGAAGAAGCTTGCTAATAGAATGGAAACTGGAAACGCATTGCTACACATAATTGTGTGGCCAGAAAAAAATTTACACAGAAAAATTTACATCGTTCTTATTCAACAGTTGCTCCAAAAATAAAGTTCTCATAGATTCCTGGCCAAAAAAAAAAGAAAGAAGAGAAAACCCTCCCGGGCATGTTTACAAAAATACTGTGAGTAGTTATTTCAGACAAATTCTAGCGACAGGAATAGAAATGATGAAAAGAGGTAGAACCTCCTGACACAGATTGTTTTCCAAGGCTTGTTTTCTGCCTGGGTGCTCTAGCTATTATGTACTTGTGCCTGATCTCTTGTGAAACTCTCACCTTGTTGGAATGTCAAAGTTAGGCATGATCTCTGTAATTTTCCATTAGTCACTGTAGTTACATTCAAACAGAAGATTACTCCTTCTGATTGGCTTGCTTGACTGGTGCCAAAGTCTGTTAAATGTTCTTATGCATTGTTTACTTTTATATTTGTGACTCAAAGTAATTCTGCCAACTAGTGCATGAGTTATAAAAAAAAAAGTCATTGGAAATAGGCTAGTTGAAATAATAGGAATAATTATATCCATCAAAAAGTTCAAGAAAATCCATGTAAATGTAGAAAAATGTACTTCCATGTAGACAATTAATTCTTAAAATAATAAAATAAGGAACTGATGGTCTGTTGTGTCCATGACATTAACGAGGAGAGATGATTAATCAGTAAAAGAAGTGGGGAAGCACAGTCAGAAGATGATGAGCATATTCCAAGCAGAAAACAGAACTGAAATGAGCTGTAATGCCAGAGCACAGAGCAGGAAGGGCAGAGGACTAGTACAAGGCACATTGCTGATTCTGCCTGCAGTATGATTTCCTAGCGTCAGCATCAGGACCCTCATAAAGGCCTATCCTAGTGAGCACTCTGGCCTATAACCCAGGGTAAGATCCTGGGTGAAACCCGCAACAGTGTGATCAGCTGAACAGAAAGAGACACTTCTGTGGAATCAGGCCAGCAAGTCTTGAGAACAAGACTCTCATTCCTTTATCCCTATATTTCACAGCATCTTCCAAGTCCTTTTTCAGATTAAGGTTTACACAGCATGGAGCTTTATCATTTGATATCAGATTTAAAACTACTGAAAACTCTGTTGTTCTTTGGAGTCAGTGTGTATTTATTTTCTGTGTCTAAATTCTATGTTATCGAGATCAATGTTTTTTCTCAGTGTCTTTGTCCCTCCAGATCTAAAATGCAGTTCAGAAAAAGAGTTATTAATAAAAGAGGATTTACACACTAACCTTCATTAACTCCATATATTGGATTATACAATTTCTCATAATTCTCATTAGATCAGGCCAGGTGTACAGGAAAAATGCATCTATTTAAATATAATGTGAGTCAAATCCTGCTCATTACTCATCTCTTCACTTTACTTTTCAAAAGGTAATTTCTTTGAGTTTATAGTATACAATGTTAATATTTACTTCAAACACTGTATATTAAGTATGATTTCACATGCCTGTAATATAGCACTCCAGAGGCTGAGTTAGCAGGATACTAAAGTAAAGACCAGCCGTGTTACACAGAGAGTCTAAGCCAGCCTGAGTTACGTAGTAAGTTCAGGGCAACCTAGACTACATCTTAGATCCTGCTTCAAACAACAGAATAAAATATCAGTCTGGAGCCAGATGGTGGCGTCACACGTCTTTAATCCCAGCACTCTGGAGGCAGAGGCAGATCTCTGTGAGCTCAAGGCCAGCCTGGTCTACAAAGCTAGTTCCAGGAAAGACACAAAGCTACACAGAGAAACTCTGTCTCGAAAAACCTGTATATATACTTAGCTCTACTAAGTATAAAGCTGCTATAGAAATTCTTGTACTGATATATATATATCAGTCTGGAATTTCATGGAGCAGAGCTGTGGAGGTTGTGTGTTTTGATAAAGATATATACACACTAGGAAAGAATTTAATGTTCATACAGTTCAATGTTCATACAATACACAGATATCGCAGATCAGGAGAAACAAGAGAGCCACAATACAGGAAAGTGAGAGGATGGCAGATATCAAACACCAAGGCAAAAGGAATGGACATCAGTCAGACAAAGATATTCTTTGTGTACCGTTGAAACCAAGAGCTGACTGAGCACTAACAAGAGTTTATAGGCTATCAACATCAGACAGGTCCCTGAAAAAATGAAAATGGATTTTCACTGTCTGAGGAAATGGTGTCTGAAGAACTGAGACTCAGAAATGAAAAAAAAAAAAAAAACTCAGAAAAAGCAAAGCGGAGAAGTGGAGATTGTAATACTTTATAAACAATGTATATAAAAATAAATTCCAGATATTAAGCAATCAGTCCAATCAGTTTCGGCAGTTATGTTCAACTCCATAACTCTTTCCCAAAACAAAATGAGGAACATGTGCACAGTGCCACAAGAATTCCTCCGAATGTCAGTTTCTACTTCTGACTGAGGTGCTCGCTTTCTGATTGTGTAACTGTGTATTTGTTTTGACTTTAAAAGAATACTAAATACATGTAAATGGAATAGAAGTCTATGCATCCTTTCAATTTTTAGCTTCTTTTACACAACAAAATTACTTGTATTAGTACACTCTTACTACTAACTGGTATTTTTATGTGAATGTAAAACTACTCTTTATTTCTTTATTTCTTCTATTCTATTGGACTTTGTGTTTTTATTTTTATTTTTTTTCACTTCAAGTATGCTCTACTAAGTATAAAGCTGCTATAGAAATTCTTGTACACTTTTTTGGTAGTTGTATTTTCTCTCTTCTCATGTGGCTTTAGTTTTGAATCATAATGATTATGCCTGTCTATAGGGTATGGTAGCATGTTTCAAATCAAATATATTTTTATGTTGATTGAATCATAGTAATTCCTAAATATGACATCTTCAATAGTTATCATTACCTCATAAGAACATCTGAACTCTTTTTATTGAGTTACTTAGAAATCTACAGCTAGCCGGCGGTGGTGGCGCACGCTTTAATCCAGCACTCGGGAGGCAGAGGCAGGGGATGGATCTCTGTGAGTTCGAGGCCAGCCTGGGCTACCAAGTGAGTTCCAGGAAAGGCGCAAAGCTACACAGAGAAACCCTGTCTCGAAAAAAAAAAAAAATCTACAGTGCTCTACTGTGTGATGGACAACAGAAGCTCTTCTCCCAACCTAACTGCAACATTGTGCCCATTAGCAGGCTTCTTCCATCCTCCTTCCACCTCACCCCTGCTTCTGAGCCCTTGCTAACCACTCTGCTCTTCACTTCTGTGAGATCAACTTTCAGGCTTTTCCTGTGAGAGATGTCACACAGTGCTTGTCTCTCTGTCCATGACTATGTTAATGTACTTCAGGTTCATCCACAGTGTAACAATTGACTAGATTTTCATTTGCTACTGTTCTTTTCTTGATACTCAGTTTGCACAGCATTTATTGAAATCTCTGATCTACAGATTGATCCACAGTTGTGGCCAATATCTTTTCAAGGTTTTTTCTTTAAAGTTATACTATGTGTTTAATAATTTATGTCTTTATTTGTAAATTTATTAATATTTCCTTTTTGTCTGTGTAGTTCTAGGTAATCAAGCCCAGGACATAGACCATTCAAAACAAGTGCTCTGTAGATGAGCTCTTATTTTTCAGTTAATATTTACAGGACAAACTCTTTAAAAGACACATTTCACTCAATGCAAAAACACTGGTTGAGCCTCCACCATGTGCTGGTGCATCTTCTAGAGAATGGAATCATAGTATGCAAAGATAAAAATGACTGTCCTTACTCTCTACCATGTCCTCCTACACTGAAACAAAAATCTGAATTATCATAAAATTGTATGAAACAATATATTGTCAATGTAACACCCCAAAATAAATGGACAAAATCGACAATTAACAATAAGATTAAAAATACAAAATGTTCACCTTTGCTTCATATACATATACTCTGGCTTTATGTGTCCAATTTAAGTTGTTCAGCCTTTATTTTAAGGCAGGCCATTCTCATGTTCCAACCATTTCCTACTTAAGTGCTATATAATATATTTTAGAATAGGAGTGCCCTTGTCTAAAAATGCCAGAAGGAACTAGGTGGGTGTCAAGATATCATCTGAACCAAATTCAGCCCATCAGAGTTACCAAATGCAACCAAGCATCTTCAGCTCCCATGCTTCTCCTAATTCTGCTCTCAGAAGCAGGACCAGTTTCCCTGGCTCATCTCTCCAAGACTATTCCACCTGAAGTCTATTTTACTCCTCCTTGACTAGTTTACTCCTAGAATGTGTTGGCAATGTTTTCAGTTGACCATTCTTGTTCAAAGAGATAACGTTAATCATGAAGACAGGTTTATTGACATACAACAAAGAAGTGTTTGTTATTCACTCCTTTCCTGCCTTTCAAGGAGAGAAAACCCAAAATAAAACATCATGTGAAATGTCAACAACCTTTGTAATACTCAATTCTGGGTCTTGGGCCTTGTGAGGTTTCTCAGCTTGTGAAATGTGCTAGCCCTTGTTACTGATCCTGATGACCTGAGTTCAATGCGCAGGATCCACTTAGTGGAAGAGTAGAATTGACTCCTGTGAGTCATCATCTGAACTCCACATGTTCTCTCTCTAGGTTGAGTACTTGAGTACATAAGCACACACATGTCAGGACATGCAAAATAAATAAATAAATCCAATTAAAAAATTTAATTCTAATTCTGTCTAAATCTCTGTACCATTCATAATTCACCTAACATTTAAGAATGCTATACATCAAAATATACATTTATGAAATACCTACAATGTATCAGATGCTGTTCTTTCGGAGAACATCAGAGGGAAGAAAGGAGGAGATTGCTCTGGTGGTGGGCAGTCAGAAAAGAGCATATTGTGTAAAAGAATGACTGGGTAGCAAGTGTTCTCATTCTCTCACATGCTGTGTGGGCAGAGAAAACAAAAAGCACCTTTAAGCATATACTACAACATGCAAAGGAGAAATGGAGAGGCAAGAAGGGATTCTGAAGCCTGGAAGTGGAAGCCAGGAGAGCTGCTTTGAGTTTCTTGAGTATGCAGCCTGAGATTCTGAGTGGAGATGGAGTGCACTTTTCATTTCATTCTAGTGACTGTGAGTTTACTGTGTGTGTAGGGGACACAAAGTGGATGTCAGATGGCCTAGAAAGATGCTAAGCCAGGAGCCCAATGCTTAGGGTGGAGCACTGCTTTGAGTGCCTTCATTTTCTTTTAAAGAAAAATTATGCGAATATGCATTTGTGTGCGTGTGTGTTACGCGTGTATACGTACACATGAGTACTGTCCATGCCTGTATTAATGAATGTGGAGGCCAGAGGAAGCCGGTGTCCTGCCCTGACACTTCCTGCCTTTGAGACACAATCTCTCACTGACTCTAGAGCTAAGCTGCCAGCCATCAAGCCCCGGGGTCCTTTTGTCTCCGCTTCCACAGTGCTGAGTTCATGTGGTGCAAAGCCAGTTTCTCACGTTTGTACAGCAGGTGCTCTTCCTAGTCACAGAGCCATCTCTCCAACCCTTGAACTTTTTCAACCCTGTTTCTTTTCACTTGGCAGATTCCCATCTGTGTTCATGAATAGTTTCCACGTTTTCTATACATCCTGTAAGATATTTATCCAAATGAATTTAAGGTGCATTAGCTATTTGAAGTGTGAGTCAATTCTGTGATTGTTTCATCTTTTCTCTCTTGACTATCTCCCACATTTCCTTACTTCTCCGCAAGCCTCAGACCTTTTATTGAATGCTAGATATTCTGTTTAAAAAGCACAGTAAGTGATGTGTCTTTAAAAATATCCTTCCCATATTTTGTTTTTTGTATCAGGCTTCTTGTTTGGTATGTTGAGCCAATCAAATCTTTAGATTTGCTGAGTCTTAGATTGTTGATATTTTCCGTTGATTCGGTTCACAGTGTATTTTAAAATATGATTGCGTTCTCAGCAGTGCCAAAGCTCCGAGAGCTCTTTGTACCATATGTTCTCCTGCTGACACATTCTTACCTCAAGCCTCAGGTTCCAACACGCCCACCGTACATCTCGCCTGCCTGTGTTTCTGAGCCTCGCCACCCTGCCCCGAGCTTTTAGACAGGTAACACCAGCGAAGAGCTGGGACCCTGCAAGAATTGCGTTCCGTCATCCTGCCTTGGTTCTGCCTTTGGCAGAACTCAGCTGATCACTTCCTCTCTGAAAGCCTCCGGGAAGGTCTGGGAGGTGCCTATGACTGGCACTCTGAAGACTTGCAAGCCCTCATTCCAGCCCACACAGAGCCAGTAAACACTCCACTCATCTCCCTGCCCCTTGTTTATGGGGCGTCCCTACTCCTCCACTGCTCTGAAGATTAAAGCAGCTATGAACCTCTCAGCTCCCGGGAGTTCTCAGCGCTTTCTGGATTTGAGCCTATTTTTCTGTGTCCTCATCTCTCGGATCAGATTTTTTGTGTTTGAAAATGTGTGATTTTTGCTGACTGCGACTAAAGCAGCAATGTCTTGTTACTTAAGAACTTGGACTTTGTGCTTTTCTAATTTATAATAATTTCAAAAAACGTTCTTCAGGATTTGTGCCTAATGTTTCTCTTAATCTGCAGGGCTGATCATCACAGATAAAGAATGGAAATGCTTTTTTCTTCCCACCTACACTCGCTCGGTCATCAGGTGTTGAGCTCTTGCTGTACAAAACGACCTGACCTCCTGTGGGTGTCACATGGGTGATGCATCTTCTCCCACAAATGTTTCATTCCCATCATTTCTTGTTTCATGTATGCTGTACTCAAGCAATGACTCCGGTCTTCAGTGGGAAGTATGTCAGAATTATAGGCTCTTGGTTGACTACAGTACTCTATTCTTGGGCTGGTTCTTACTTCATAACATTGCTCAGACATGTTGCCTTGAACCTTACCTCTTTCTCACTTGGGTCTTTGTCCAGGGTTTCTCACTCTGTTTTGCAGCTTGTCTCTTCCTAACATCTTCTCTTTCTAGTAGTAACAATCATGCTTAATTCTGAAAACTGACAGTACTTTGCTGAACTTCTGAATTTGCTGAATTATCCAGATGAACACATAAAGTTGTCATCATTCTTTACCTTCTCAGATGGCTCACTTAGTGCTTTCTAGATTGTTATATTTTGAAAGGACAAACCTTGTCAGTTCCCATTTGTTACAGTACCCATCAGAGATGACCAATCAGACACAGTTTATAGTTAATTGGTAGTTTTTATTCCAGCTGCTGGGACCACACCCAGGTCTTTGGAGACCTAGGTATAGCTCTGAGTATCCAGAATAGGGTTTTTAGTGCAGGACTTCACAGAAGCAAAGAGTCTGAACAGAAGCTAAGTGGTAAGCAATAGGGGAGTCTGGACAAACAGGCTAAGATAAGTTAACTAGCACATCTTGACCTTAGGTTCTTAGAGAAGAGTTGAGTAATTTTCCATGGGATTTGAACAAGGAGTTCAAATTCTAGTTAAACCTGAAATGGCCTCAGCAAGACTACAAGACAGATGAACCTTTGTCCTGTCTTTCCCTGTACACATTCCCTCAACTATAAGAATTTCAATTTGAAACCCAGGAGGTGGTGCACAAGCCTTTAATCCCAGCACTTGGAGGCAAAGCAGGCAGATCTCTGTGAGTTGGAGGCCAGCCTGGGCTACAGAGTGAGTTCCAGGAAAGACTCCAAAGCTACACAGAGAAACCCTGTCTCAAAAACAAAACAAAAAAAGAATTTCAATTTGAATGCAATCAGCTCACATTTTAGTTGACAACAAATCACATATATGAGCTATCCCCTATTACAATAGAGCGAAAAGATTCTAATTGCTTGTATTTTTTACTGTGTCTTTTCTATGTTTATCTACACACAAATACTCCTTATCATGGTTTGGCAGCTGCCTACAGGATTTAGTGCAGTAACATATTCTACAGGTTTATGGCCTAGGCACAGCAGGGAAGAGCATGCATCATAGATGTGTAGCAGTCTGTCTTGAAGAATTTTCTAAGTGCATATTATGTTCACACAAAATCAAAGCTGCTAATGACACTTTTTCAACTGCACCCCATCATTAAGCAAATCATTATTACTTACTAAGTTGTCTATCTCCTCTGAGATTGTTCTGATTATCTGATCTAGCTATGGTTTGAATATAAAGTGTTCCTCACAAACTCATGTGCCAATGTAGTTATCAGCTGATGGCATTGTTCTGGGAGACAGTAGAAACTTTAGGTAATGGACCCTAGATGGAGGAAGTAAGTTACTAAAGGTGTGACCTTGAAGATTCCCATGTTCCCATCTCTTTCCTTTTTCATTTGTACCCTCTGCTTCCTAGTTACCAAAATGCACCCATAATTGCTCCATCACATCCTTCTCACCATAATGTTTTGTTTAGTCTCCCCTGGCACAGTGATCATACTCCCATGACTGAAACATCATGAGCATCAACAAATCTTTCTGGTTCTATGTTCTTCAGGTATTTGGCTACAGTAACAAGAGACTTAGAGAGTAATGGAGATGCTATAACACAATTATCAAGATGCTAACCTGGAGGCAATTATTGCCCTAAGGAGAACTCTTCAAGAAAGATTTAAATTTTAAATAATCTTCAATATTCCAAGATGGTTGTGGTAGTTTAAATGAGAAACTCTGGGCATGTGCTCATGTATTCCAATACTTGGCTCCAGCTGGTAGCACGGTTTTGAGTGTTTATGGAATCTTGAAGAGTGGAACCTTGCTGGAAAGGGAGGATCAGGACTTAAAATCTCACCCTGTCTCCTACTTGCTTCCTCTACTTCTTATTTGTGGATAAGAATGGATGGTGTGCTTCCTGCTCCAGTTGCCTTTCTTCTATGCTTTCCCTCATCCGCATTGTGGACTCTCCCTCTGAAACTGGGAGCTAACGGAAAGTCTTTTTCTACAAGAGGTTTTCCGTGATGGTATTTTATCACAACAGAAAAGTAACGAATACAGATAGTACACTGTTGGTAATAACAGTGGTGTTATTACTATGAAAAATCTGACCAGGTTTTGTGTTGTTTTTTTTCTTTTAAAAATGAGGAATGTGGGATGCTTTGGAACTTGACTAGAAAAGCAGCTGGATACTGCAAGCAGAAATAATGGACCATTCTAGTAGGAACCTGGAAGTGGGTAATGCTGGGAGTAATGTAGGAGAACAAAGGAGAACAAAGACTCTTTCAGAAGCAACTGTGCAAGCAGCCATTCATGTGACCTTTTTGGCAAAGAAATTGGCTGTTTTCTGCTCAGGTCTTAAAATTTTTTCCAAGGTTAAATGAAAGACAATGTGCTAATTTCAATGATCAGAGGACATCTCAAGGTAACTCAATGTTGAGGCTGTGACATGGTTATTACTGATTCTTCTTATGCAGATTTACCACATGGAACAGCAGTGAGTGGGCCAAAAGAATTATAAAGCATGCAGTTTGGGGAGGAAAAGAGCAAAAGATTGTAATTGTTAAGGAGATTAGTGCCATTAAATAAAAACTCCAACTCTGCATTAGGAAATCAGAGAAGGTAAACTGAGAGAAAGACCTCATCTAACTATTCTCCAAATCTTGAAAGGAAAGAAGCTAAGGGTTTTTTTGTTTTTTGTTTTTGTTTTTTTGTTTTTTTTTTTTTTTTTTTTTACAGAAAGCAAATGCATGCATGAGCTGCCACTAATGTGGTCAAAGTAAGGCTCTCTCAAGTGGGCAACAGAACCTGGAGTGTCGCCCACATGGTGCTGGTGTTAGGACATGAAACATGCAGATTAATGGTGTTCTGGATTCTTCCTCAGTGACTTTAGAGAGTCGTTAAGACCAGACACAGTATGGTAGCTTGGAGTTCCTGCAAAGACACCGTAGAGCCATTGTGTGAAGCATGGATTGCAGAAGAGATCTAAGATGTTGGAGTTGACAAAGCCATGGGAATCAGTCAAGAAGAGTCTTTATATAGAGAGTGGAACCAGCCCAAGAGAAGAGATTATGTTGAACTGGCAAGCTGGAGAGTAAGTCCTTGAAAACTAAAATGCTTTATACGGACATGGAGTTACAGGACTTGGTGTTTGTTCTGTTGGATTTTTGTCCTGCTTTGATCCAATCTCTCCACATTTTAAACAGCAATATATATTCTGTACCCTTGCATATTGGGCTATGCAATTATTAGAAAAAAAAAAACTACAAGAAGTCACAGCTAAGAGATTTTAGTATTTTGAATGTATTGATACTGTAACAAACTCTGTACAGTTTTAAAGTTGTATTAGATGTATTTCCATTACAATACGGCCATGCTCCTATAAGAGAATGAATGTAGTGTTTTGAATGAGAAATGTCTCAAATTGACTCATGCATTTAAATAGTTGGTTTCCAGCTAATGGCACTGTTGTTGTTATTTGTTTTTGTTTTGTTTTGAAAAGGTTATAGAGCTTTAGGAGGTGCAGTCTTTCTGGAGGAAGTATGTCTGGGGCCACACTTGAGAATTTATAACCTCACCCCATTTCTCATTTGTTTTTGTTTTTATTTGTTTTGTTTCTTGGTTTTGTTTGGTTTTGGTTTTTCAGGAAGAAGTTTTAGGAAACCATCAATGTATTTTCCAAAGTGGCTATAACTTTTACTGGCACATGAGAAGATCTATTTAATTCAGTAGGTGGGCTATGTATTCTTACGGCTTTAGTATGCATTTCTCTAATAATGTTGAACATTCTCTCAAGTGATTGTTTGCTATGTGCAAGGCATCTCTGTGAAATAGCTATTAAAATTTTTCTCTTTTTTAAAATTTTGTTTCCTTTTATTGAAGTTTGAGAATACTTTATTCTGGGTGGAAACAATATCAGCATTTGATATACAAAGCATTTTGTCCTAATCTGTAGCAAAATTCTCAAAGTTTTGCCTATTCTTCATCGTATGTATGTCTGTGTGTATTTGTAGTATTCATGTAAACATGTATGTATGACTCTGTTGTCCTAATGCCTCACACTCATTTTGTAGCCTGAAAAAAAAAAGCTTCTAATTTTTTTATACTTTGATGTCCACCAATCCTTTCTAGGAAATATTGACTATCACATACTGTTGATTCTTCATCTAGTTATTTCCTCAAAGTAATTAGACTGAACAGGAGAAGCAGAGAAGAGTAAATTCAGTGCAAATTTCCAGAAGATAATAGTAAGCAGAAGAAACAGCAAAGAGCAGGACTGCAAAAGGTCATAAAGAAAATTCTGTTTGTGTCAGTATATACATTTTATGACTAAGGTTTCACAAGAATAGTATAGCCTCATGCTTGGTGGACTGTAGGTGTTGTATCTGGCATGGCTTCAGTATGTCAGTTTTAACTCAATAAACTGCAAGAGATAATAAAACATCTTCTGCCCACTCTTC
This sequence comes from Peromyscus leucopus, assembly GCF_004664715.2. NCBI lineage: Eukaryota > Metazoa > Chordata > Mammalia > Rodentia > Cricetidae > Peromyscus > Peromyscus leucopus. The sequence goes on along the minus strand of NW_023505143.1, from coordinate 55,945 downwards.
ACCTTTTCAAGGATCTTCATCAGACTTTTAATCCTGATTAGGACTCGTCTGTGCATCATGTATCTACTATTCATGCATCTTATAACAATGAAAACCATTTTTCTGTGTTATGTTTTCATGTGATGCATAGATATGTGTGTATAGCACATATGTGTATGGTATAGAGCTAGACATCTATGCTGGGCGTCCTCATAACTTTCCATCTTTACTGTTTGAGAAGGGTTCTTTGTACTAAACCCGGAGCTTGCTGGTTCAGCTAGCCTGGGTGGCCAGTTAGCCCCCGGGATCTTCTGTCTCTTTCTCCCAAGAAGTGGAATTGCACACTTACAGAAAAACATTGCTATACAGTCTCTTGCTTATTCAGTGTCAGTGCTGGGAACCCAATAAAATCCTCATGCTTGTAAGGCAAGCACTTTACCAACTGAACAATCTCCCTTGCCTAAACAATAAGTTTTATATTGACTACATAATGGATTTGTAATATCAGGGACATGCTAGGTTATATATTTTATTTCATCCACTTCTCTCCACTTTTCTAACATAGCTAGTAAGGAAAACTTAGTTACCTATGGTGGTTTGAATGAGAACAGCCCCCATAAGCTCATATATTTGAATGCTTGGTCATTAGGGAATGGCATTACTTGGGAGGGATTGGGAAGTGTGGCCTAGCTGGAAGAAGTGAATCACTGGGGATGGGTTGTTGAGGTTTTACAAGCCCAAGCCAGGCCCAGTGTGTGTCTCTTCCTGCTGCCTGATGATCTGGTTGTAGACCTCTCAGCTCCTTCTCCAGCTCCATGACTGTCTGCATGCAGTCATGCTACCTGCCATTGTAGCATGAATCTTAAAGTTCTTATTAATAAAAACAAACCTGAAGCCAGGTATTAGGGTGAATGTTGGAAGATCAGAGAAGCAGAATAAGCCACAGCCACCTTGCCAATTCCTCAGCTGATCCTGTTTCCTCAGACTGGATGCCTCTCAGCTGAACTTGCTGCTCAAAAGCCTCAAAGCTTAACCGACCTAGTTCCCTGTCCTCAAGCCTTAAATACCTTTCTGCTTTCTGCCACCACTTCCCAGGATTAAAGGCATGTGTAGCTAGAGTTTTCCTGCCTGGTCACAGTCAGGACAAATCTCTGTCACCCGCCAGTCCACAGCTGCTCAGACCCAACCAAGTAAACACAGAGACTTATTTTGCTTACAAACTGTATGGCCATGGCAGGCTTCTTGCTAACTGTTCTTATATCTTAATTAATCCATTTTTATAAGGACCTTGCCACATGGCTTGTGGCTTACCGGCATCTTCACATGATGCTTGTCATGGCGGCAGCTGGCAGTGTCTCCTTTTGCCTTCCTGTTCTTTCTTTTCTCCTGTTAGTCCCGCCTATACTTCCTGCCTATCCACTGGTCAATCAGTGTTTTATTATTGAACAATCAGAGTAATTTGACATACAGACCATCCCAATGTGGCTTTAAACTCACAGAGATCTGGATGGATCTCTGCCTCCCAAGTAATAGGATTAAAGGCATGTGTGCCACCATTTTCTGGCCTCTGTATCTAGCGGCTGTTCTGTTCTCTGACCCCAGATAAGTTTATTAGGGTGCACAATATTTTGGGGAACATAATATCACACATGCCATGATGACAATGGACTGAACCTCTGAAACTGAAAACCAGCCCCAATTAAATGCTTTCCTTTATAAGAGTTGCCATGGTCATGGTGTCTTTTCACAGCAATAGAACAATGACCCAAGTGGCTTTATTCTATTGGTAAGTTATTTTGGTTGGGCAGCACTGGTATAGAGGATGCTATTTTTGTCTGCTCATCTACCATTTGGCATTCCCAAGGATGATTTTCTTTACTTGTAGGTTAACTTTTAATATTCTGGTTATTTTGTTTTGAATAGAAGGAAAGAATAAGTCACAATATTTAATAATGGGATTCTAAAGTGTTAAAAGGAAAATGCTATGTTTTTGAAATGAACATGAAGGGAAGTTCTGGTTATCAAAAGACATTTCTGGGCTGCACCTAGAAGAGAGAAGTGGAAACAGGTTAGAGCCACACAGTTATGCATTGAAAGAACTTTTAGTTTTTCACCAGTGACTGCTTGAGAAAAGGGGAGAGTGGACATCAGGGACTCAGGAAGTGTGTGTCTCTTCCTGCTGCCTGATGATCTGGTTGTAGACCAGGAGAGGAACTGTCCAGTCTGAATGGCCTTCTGGTGAGTGAACAGGAGAATGCATCCAAGAAGAAGGTGACTACTGCTATATGACTCTGAGCAGAAATTACATTTAACTTGAACAGAGAGAGCAACTAAGATTCAAGTTCTTTCTTTTTTTGTGTGCTTAAACTAGTTTATATTACTTAGAACTTTGCTAATAATCTGTTACACAGACTCACACATAGTAAGTAATTATGTCTACACAGGAAACATCAGAACAGTTCACATTTCTCACCTTCTAACTGCAGTTTCAGATTTGATATTTTATGAGAAGTGAAAATTTAAAATACAGGCTATACATGGGTACTTAAAAAAACTACTTTGAACTTTGGTGCTACACATGGGAAACTGATCAAGATCACTCAACAGATTCCCTTGAATCATTTAATGTTTTAATGTTAATTCAAATTAATTAATTTCCATTTATTTCATTGAGACATAACTCAGATGGTTTGGAACTTTATATTTTAAAGATTAGCAACATTACCCTGGGATATATTTTGAATAAACTTTTCTTTGAAAGATGCTACCCTGTCCTAAAGAAGAACCCATTGTTGAGGTGTCTGTAAGAGACTGGGCTCAGATTTGAAAATAAGACAGGCAAGATCCTTGGTTTGAGAAAGAATATGAGTAAGAAATAAAGTAATCACAAACAAGTTTGCCTAAGATCCAGCTTTTGAAGAAGAGGAATGATTAAAAAATTATTCCTGCTGCTCGTCTATAAAAGTCCACAGCAAATTTTGACCCCTCCATAGAGTATAACAGAAAATTTATCTTATTATACATCTTTCAGTGCTGATGTATGTTAATCATTTGGACAAAATCCATTACTTCCAGTCTTTTTAAAAAGATATTTCATGTCACAGTGGTGAACAACTTGTGCTTCTCTGACCTCTAGCACCCAATTTGCTAGCTGTGTACTCATCACAAATGACACAACCTGGAGTCTCCAGCTTCATATTTTCCTTCAGTTGATGTGTGCATGCATGTGTGCATGTATGCACATTTGCACATGTGGAGGTCAAAGGTCCACATAGGGTTTCTTCTTCAAACATTAGCTAATTTAGTTTTTGACACAGGGTCCCTCACTCAGTCTGGACCTCATTGACTTGTCAAGGCCAGTCTCTGCTTTCTCAGAGCTGAGATTACAGATGCAAATCTCCATGCTCAACTTTTTAATGTGTGTTCTGGGAGAATGGAACTAGATTCTTCATATTTGTGGGACATACACTTTACAGACTGAGTGCTCTCTGCAGTCTGTATTTCCTGTTTAAAATAAAGGTGAGATAGAATCCAAAGACTTTCCATAGAAATTAAGAGATGAACTAAAATATTTCATACACTGCAGGATACAACAAATTCATTTCATTCCCTAAACATTAACTAATTCATAACATTTTCTCATTAGCTTATTATGACAAAGACTGTTGAAGTTGGAAATCAAGTTAAAGTTAGTCATTAGTTTTAAATTTTAAAATACAAAGAGAGAAATTAGAACTATGTAGGTTTAAGGTATATGAATGTAACTGGGGCTAAAAAGAAGATCCAAATGCAAAAAAATGATTGTTCAGAGATATGCACCAAAGGTTTGAAGAGATGAATTGGTTGCAGAATGAACACAGGATATTGGTTTGAGAAAAAGGAACAACCAAGTTATAGCCGCAGAACAAAGAACTTGCTATGAGTGAATGTAGGGCAAATGGCCACAGGGATAAGATTTTTATTATGTATCTGGGAAACTCTCCAGAAATCCAGCAGAAACACTCTACTCTTTTAAGTCCCAGTTTTCTATTAGAGATGGCTAAGTAAAATAAGCCTGGCTCAGAAGACAAAAAGTACATGATATTTATACACAGGATGTAGGTTTAAAATGATATGTGTGCATCATAATGACAAGTAAACTTATTTTACTGTTACCCAACCAGTTTGAAACTTAAAGGTATAGGTTGTAACTAATTTGCCTGTTAACAATAAACCATATACTTCAGAACAAATAAGAGAGCAAAAATATTTATGAATTATTTGTATTCTTCAAAGTTTTAGCAACTAAATTAACTAAGAAAGTGACATTTGCAGTTTGGCTGCCAGCTCTTAATATGTGGGTGATTCCCATTCAAGGAAAATTATGAGAGCCACAAAAGGAACAGGCCTTTTTTTTTGATATTTAACTTACAGAGAAATAGCTTAATTTCAACATCTGTGAGAAATCTAACCAGATTGCAACTTCTGTCCAGTTATCTCACACTATTAAAATCAACATCACCTCTGACAACTAATACCACATAGACTCACACACACCTCAAAATTCAGGAAACTCTGGCAATTGAAACGGAAACTTTTCAAAAATGTTTCTTTAAAAATGTATTTTAATAGAATCCCTCTTCCCTCTCTTCAACTGGACTCCTGAAGCCTGGCTTGATGCTTGACCATGGATCTCTGCATCTGCTTCCATCAGTTACCAGATGAAGGCTCTCTGATGACAGTTAAGGCATTCACTGATCTGATTACTGTAAGCCAGCTCAGATACCCTCTCCACTACTGCTAGTAGTCTAAGATGGGGTCATCCTGAGGGATTCCTGGGAACTTCCCAAGATCATGATGGAGAAACCTACAGAGACAACCGAACTAAGCTAGTAGGAACTCATGAACTTTAGACCAACTGTGGAGCCTCCGTGGAACTGGACAAGGCCCTCTGCATAATTGAGACAGTTGTGTAGCTTGGTTTGCTTAAGCCCTCCTCCCCCCGCAGTAGGATCAGGATCTATCCCTGGTGCATGAGATGGCTTTTTGGGTCCATTACCTAAGGTGGGACATCTTGCACAGCCTTGATGCAGGGGAAGGGACTTGAACCTGCCTCAACTGAATGTACCAAGCTTTGCTGACTCCTCATGGGAGGCCTTACCTTTTTGAGGAGGAGAAAGGGAGGTGGGTTGGGGAAAAGCTGTAGGGGATCAGGAGGAGGAAAAGAGAGGGATCTATGGCTGGTATGTCAAATGAATAATAAATTTCTAATAAAGAAAAAAAGTGTTTTAATGATTGAAAAAAAGAATTGGAGAAAATGTGCCTAGCATTCATTTTTAAAATACCTCATTGTCTATGGACAAAAATTTTGTCACAATAATATCTATATTGAGCTGCTATAGGTATAACAAGCATCATTGCTTTCTACATTCCAACAATAATAAGCAACATGCATAAAGAATGGTATTTACCCAATATTTTCTAGGATATGTACTTACTTTATAGCTTCGTTCATGCTCAGGCAAGCTACTTCCAAGGCAGTACACTGAATCCACAGGAACTGTCTCCTAGAGGTTCACTGATACTTGAATTCTAATAATGTGGGTAAAGACTGTGCCAAAATGATAATATTAACAGAGAAAATGCTCTGTAAATATACCTCAGAATTCTTTTAAGTAGAGACTTATTTACATTGGAAAATAATACAGGTCACATTAGAGAAACAGATGCTAATTCAACATTGTATATAATAGTATTTATTTGGAAGCTTTTAGAAAGGCAAGTGGTAGGTATTTCTGCCCCTCTTTAGTAAAAATACAGACTAAATAAAGGATGGAAAATTGTTTACCATGGCCTCATTACAGCTTCCTCTTAGCTCTGGGTCTCCATGAAAGGAATTCAGATGTCCCCACAGAGCATAGTGCAGAAGACAGACACAATTTATTACTGAAGAGTGTGAGGCACTCCACACAGTGAGCATGGCCAAAGGCCAAAAGGCCACTATAAAGGCAAGTCTATCAGGGTTAGGGTGATAACAGCCAGAGAGACCACTGTGCTGACCTACATTTTCAGGAAGGCTTCCTGTGCTTAACTTTCTGGATGGGTATTTCCATGTCTACTGAGTGACAGGCTCGTTTGGTTAACTCTTAAGGGTGGTGGTAGCAATGTTATTGAGGTAATATATAGGAATAATATACAAAGGCAGAGGAAATTATGGGGACATGGGAAGAAAAATAAAACAACCCCTACTCTGGAGTCTGGTTGAAGCCTCTCACAGCTGACAGTGAAGGATTCCAGCACAATTAACATTCACTGTGAAGGCTGCAGACACAGAAAAAATATCCTTTTTAAAACTGTAAACATAAGAACAACAATAATAACAACAACAATCCACTAGACTGAACGCATAAGGCCTCATGTATGTCCTCACTCCTTGATATTTTATGGAGGTCTTCTCACAAACAAGACTTTTGTTTGAGGTAGAGATGTCCTAACTTGCTGCACCTGCACGCTGTTCTATATGATCAGTTGCAGTCCCACCAAGACTCCCAGGAGCTACCCTGTGATCTCATTTAAATTCCTTAGTGAGCCTTTAAAGATCATTGAAAACCCAGCCCAAAATGTCCATGGGGCCACTGTAAAGACAATGAAGTGTGACTCTCTCCTGAGACGTGCACACCCATGTTTCCCAAGATTTACCCTTTCCCCAAGTCCTTCATTTTTATTAATCTCTGTGTTTAAAAGACGTGTTTTAAAAGCCTTTTGATACACTTCAAGAGGGTTTCATATCAGATCTTATTGAACTCTACCGTATAGCTTTGCTGTAGGGGAGAGTTTTCTGAGTGGAGGTTTCTGTAAAGAACTCCCAGGTGAGGCTCTCAGGAATCCACAAGGTTGACCCCACCTTGGTCTGCTGGCAGTGGTCCAGAGGGTGCCTGGACTGGTCTACTCTGGTGACCAGCCTAACAAATAACCTAGCTGTCATCATAGAGCCTTTGTCCAGTGACAGATGGAGGCAGATGCAGAGACCCACAGCCAGGCACCAGGCTGAGCTCCGGGAATCCAATTGATGAGAGAGAGGAGAGATACTCCAGGTGAAGGACGTCGAGATCATAATGGGAGGACATGCAGAAATGACTGGCCATACTAGTGGAAACCCATGAACTGTGGACTGGTGGCTGTGGAGCCCCATGGGACTGGACTAGGCCCTCTGGACACGGAAGAAGTTGTTTGGCTCGAACTGCTGTGGCGGGGGGGGGGGGGGGGGGCACCAGGCAGGGGATTGGGATCTGTCCTGGTGCATGGACAGGCTTCTGGAATCCGGTGCCTGTGGTGTGACACCGTGCACAGCCTTGGTGCAGTGGGAAGGAGCTTGGACCTGCCTAGGCTCAGTGTGCTAGGCTCTGCTGACTCCCCATGGGAGACCTCGATTTGGGGGATGTGGGGATGTGGGTGCTTGGGAAAGAGGGCTGGGGGTTGGGAGGAGGAGGGGGGCTCTGTGGATAGTATGTGGAGTAGAAAATTTCTTAATAAAGGAAAAAAAATAAAAAAGAACTCCCCAGGCTGCTAGTGTTTCTTCCCTCTACCACTGACAAGTATTCCTTTACTCTTTATCTGAAAGCCCTGTAATTTTATGATCTTTTAGGCACAGAATGTTAGTTCTTCACACTGGTCTAAAAAACAATCTTTGATTAATAATGAAAGTCTTTTAGCTTCAGTTTTGGCTTTATATGCCATGAACTGTAAGCAGAGAGTTTGTTTTCAGTGACATCAAGCCTGCTAAGATCTAACTAACCAATTGAATGCTGTAATATGTTATCTAATACACTGGGCAGGTGTGGTGGTGCATACCTTAACCTTAGCACTCTGGAAGCATCTGTAGTGAAGAAGACTGATCTTCAAGTTCGAGGCCAGCCTGGGTATAAAGCAAGTTTCAGGGTAGCCAGTGCAACACAAAGAACCCTGTCTCAAAAGCAATCAGTGTTTACCACATGCACCGCTGGTGTGATTTATCACTGTTCCATTGTAGGGAATTTAGTTTATGTGACTGGTCACACATTGAACACAACTTTATTTTAGAATTCTCACTGAATTTTAGGATGCATTCCCAGAATGGAATGTCTAGACTAACGAGGTGAACATTTTAAATAATCTTGAAACATGCTCCTTGTGTGGATGGGAAAAGCACAGTTCTCACCTCAAAAGACTAAGAGTTTATTCTGGAGCAATTATGAATGACCATGGCTGAAAACAAAGACTCAGGCTATCCCGCATACCATGTCCCAACGTGACAATTTCATGAAGTTTCTATAGTCACAGGAGAAGATGGTCATACATCAAGCTATTTTCTAAATAAATAAGTAAATAAGTAAAGCAGTTTAGAAAGACGGGCACATTTGGGGGCTCTCACCCAGTCGAGTTGCTGACTTTTTCAGCGGAAAAGCAAGAATTTTAGCACAGTTAGTGAATGTTTAAGGCTTACCCCTTTCTAGCCATAAATCTGTTATTTTTTTTTAAAGGAATCTCACCAGAAACCCCACTTAGGCTAACCCCTGAGCAACCCAGCTGGCTGCTCTTGGTTTCAATTTATCAGATTATCATTCCATCCAGACATCTTTTAAGCCACTTTGTATATCTCGATTATCAAAAAGAAAATTTAACAACCTTTGACAATAACTTTTTTTTCTCTTTTTTTTCAAGACAGGGTTTCTCTGTGTAGCTTTGCCCTGTCCTGAAACTCTCTCTGTAGCTCAGGCTGGCCTTGAACTCACAGAGATACGCCTGGCTCTGCCTCCCGAGTGCTGGATTAAAGTCCTGCGCCACCACGCCGGCGACGATAACTTTTGAGAGCCACTAAATGTACATATCCAAGGTAGCCTCAACTCACTGTGATTAAGCTGGGCAGTGGTAGGTGGTAGGGGCATAGGGTCCTCGGGACATCCTTTAACTACTCACCTGGTCATGGGCATTGGGAGAGACAACTATTGCATGCACAGAACAATAATATGAATTTAAGTACAAAATCAAAACCAGTTTAAACAAAAGCGGGGCAGGGGGAAGCGTTCTCCCATTGGCGGCAATTTCTAAATGGAAATGCAATAATACAAAGCGTGCAACTCTCTGCCAGAGATGTGCTCCAAGCAGCTCCTCCTAACCCCAGGGAGGACGTCTGGAGGCTGCCATTCTAGCATTGGCGACGAGGCCGCTGCAAACTGGGACAGTGCACGTTTTCCCCTTCACAAAGGACTCAGCCCGGTGGAGGAGAAAAGAAAACCGATTATTCGCCAGCCATGCGCAATCAGCACTGTTTCTAACGTTGCAGTCTGGAGAACCGGCAGGTGACAAAACCAGGAGCACCCAACATGCACACCCGCGACGGCTTCCTTCGGGCCCGACGAAAGGGCGCATGCGTCGCGCCGGTCCAGGGGCCCAACCGTGCCTTCCAGGGCGAACTGCGCAGGCGCACGCGCAGGCGTCGGGCGCCCGCTCGGCTGCTGCGGTTGTTGCCCGGCCCATCCCCCGCCCCGCTCGGCCGCTCGCAGGCCGGCGTTCCGCCCCGCACCGGGACCGGGGACGGCGTGACCCGTCCTGCGCCGCCGCCCGCCCGCGCCGGAGCATCCCGGGACCGCGCTGCGCTCCGCGTGCGGGTGAGCGACCCTGGCCTGGTGGTAGGGAGGCCGCGGCGCGCGAGTGCGGGGGCTATCACCGCGGGCCCTGGCCTCCCGCCGGGCTCGGCTGGGGCGGCGCCGGGGCCCTTGAGCGGGGCGGCCCAGGGGCTCTGGGGTTGTCCCGTTCTGGCTGCAAGGTGCCTCGGAGGTTGATAATCTTCCAGGGGTTTTGCCTGTGTCGCCCTTTAAAAGGCGCCTTTCCCCTCTCCAGCCCTTCCGAACTGGCCCCGCGTCTGGTGACACATCTTAGTTGGATGCAGTTGCTGTATTTCTTTCTCCCCTGTTTCCAGACCATCTGAGAACCGTGTTGAGTTCACAAGACCGCGACGTAAACATTGAGGCCAGGGAGGAGGCGAAGGGGATCTTGCACTCCTTTTAAAAACCTCAAGTAAGTCTCCAAAATAACACTGGTCTCCAAAATAACACTGGTTACACTTGTCAGTACCTACTCAAGAGAGGCCAGACACGAAGCCTAGCATTCAAGAAACTGCTTAAATCTGGTGCGTGCCCGAACCTGCCTTCAGGAGAATGTGTCAAGATTGTTGTGGATCTGGATACAACAGCTGGCTAAGACCAGAGCCATTTAGCTCAGTCGTCAGCCTTTTTGACATTAGGGCTCCCTTCCGTGGACACAGTTTCGACCCCTGTTGTCTAAGAGAGCTAAAAGGGTAGACCCCATGCCTACCGCTGAGGCCAGCTCATCCAAAAGTTCCCAATGTTCTGCATAGCTTCCAAGGTCACAGTGTGTGGGAACATTGATGATTAAAATTCATCCCTGTGCACCTGTGGCTGGCAAGCGTTGCTTTGGCTCTAATTTGCAGGCATTGAGCCAAGTTAAGATACTGCTTGTTTGGAAGTCACAGTCATTAATATATTTGAGCTTGGCCAGACAATGAGCACATAGAACTTTTGAAAGTATTTTTATTCATACTTTTACCCTTTCACTCTTGTATACTACTCAAGGTTTTTTTAATTTAATATTGCTGTCTATACGTGAGAGGAATTCAACGAATAGTTTTGAAAAGCAAAATTTCCTTCTGTGGGGTGACTTGACTTATTTAGTGTTAGTTTTATTTATTAAATAAAATAATTTAAAAGTAGTATCTAATGATTGCCTAATGCTATTTAGAAACTGATAAATGATATATGATTAACCATAGGAATTGCACCATTTAAAAAATTTGTTTCCTGTTTTATTAATTTTTTTCTCAGAATACCAGCATGTGTGTGTTATCTGACTTTTCATGTTCCTTTCCGTCATGAAATTGTAGGGCTTTATTGTTTACATGACCTATCTGCAGGGCTTATTCCTGTATGGCTGCTAGCACTAATTATTCTTACTGGATTGTAAGCATCTGTTATTTAAACTGTTACCTAAAAATTTGACGATAATATACTCAATTGTCCTACATTGTATAGTAAATTATGTTTAATATTTCTGAATATTTGCTTCCTAATTTTAACTACCAGACTGTTACAGAAAACTATTCATGGCTTAAAAAATCTTCTGATTGAGAGGTTTTTTCTTGTTGTAAATATTTGTTACAGTTGTTTGAAGCAAGAATTCTAAGTTTAGAAACTCAAAGAAGTATTTTAAAATGAGAGAAATTTCACTTTGAAATTAGCTGGTGATATGCATACCTGTTGTAATAAGCCAACAGTCAGTTCCACCTTTAGTGCTAACTGATTTCTAGTTAAAACATGTTTTTTTTTTCTACAAAACCTAAGAGCACACATCTCTTCTGAGAACACTAAGAGGTCTAAAGTCTGTCTACACTGTAATCTTGCTAACGTTACTCACCATGTTGAACCCTATTCTCATCCCCAGGCTTTAATTTCATAGTACTTTGTTAAAAAGTACTTCTGGGTCCTAGCAAGTGGCTCCTCATGTCAGACATTATTTTGATTGAATATAATTTTAATCTTACAAGTAATTTGCACTTACCTAGCCCTGTAAATATCCCATGAGATTACTTTGCCCCTGGAATTTACGGTCAGATTTTTTGTTTTTCATTAGACATGGAAAGTCTCTTTCTCATTTACCTTTGCATTCAAATAAAGAAGATGGTTATGATGGGGTCACCTCGACAGACAACATGAGGAACGGGTTGTTAGCAGCGAAGTCCAGAATGAAGATGGAAAAACGGAGATGTCTCTCAGTTTCCGTATGTGGAATTTACTGGAAGAGACAGCGTCACTTGTCCACTTGCCAAGGAACAGGAAGAATTCTAGGGGTATGTGTTACTGCATGGATAGTCCTCTTAAAAAAGGGTTCCAGACTTTGCTCAAGTAATGTAAAACCTAGAGTCTTAAGCAATCCTATTTTCAATGATTGAGAGTTAAAACTTACCAATTTTGTTTAGTCAAAAAACACAAAAGTGCTGGGCGGTGTGGCACACGCCTTTAATCCCAGCTCTGGGAGGCAAAGCGGAAAAGATCTCTGTGAGTTCAAGGCCAGCCTGGTCTACAGAGTGAGATCCAGGACAGGCACCAAGACTACACAGAGAAACCCTGTCTCAAAAAACGGACAACAAAAGACACAAAAGCAAGTGATTAGTAATGTTCCTGAAGCAGTGATAGACATGACTTGAGCACCCACCCCTGGTATTTTTCATGCTTGTCTGTTATAGTAGCCAACATGCACTGAGGATTTTCATCCTTTTTGACATCATTAGAAGCCATATCACAGCCATTTTACCATCTTGGGATGTTAGTAGTTACTGATTCAGTAAACTCCTTATCCAAACAGTAAATTTTTATGTCCCAATTAGATATTTCTAAAAGGAAATCCATGGTGTATGAAGAAGAGCCAAGTAAGGGAAAAATGAGCTTGTGATTTGTCATGGGGAACAGAAGGAAATAGTCCTCTCCTCTTATTTGTAGGGTACTTGAGTTGCACTGATAGAAAAGAAAAATAGTGTATTGTGATGTTCTCTACATGTTAAAAGTCAGTAGGTGACCCTGGAGAGACCCTAAGGAAGGACAGAGTGACAGCATAAGAAATTCCAGAGTCTCTGAAAAGTGCCTTGCATTAAGTGGGGTTATTGCATAGGCTACTGAATGGTGGTTTTATCTTTCTGGACGCAGTAGCTGCTTAAGAATGAAAGAAGTATTGTGGCTGAAGAAATTAATAACCAGTGTGATAGGGTAGGAATACTATTTCTGTCTGTCTAGCCATGCTTTTGAGGTACAGCCAGTAGGCTTTTTGGTAGTTTGGGTGTGGATTAAGGAAAGTAGATAATAAAGGATCATCTCAAAGTTTTTTTTTTCTACTCAACAATTTAAAGAAGGAAGTAACTGTTTTATTAAAATAGGCATAAAAGTAATTTGAGTGTGCATGTCAGAAGTGAGACAAGAAGCTCAGTTTCAGATATTTTGGGGGAGGTGGGTTTGACATCAAAGTGAGTTTTTAATAGGCTGTTAGTGAAACTGAAGAGCATATCTTAGCTGGTGTCATTGATACACGATGAAACTTCAAATGGAACTTGATAGGAACACTTTGCTTAGCAATTTGGATAAAGAAAAAAGAAGAGACTTTAGCATGAGCTCTGGGACAATGCAACATCTTAAGACAGCAAGAGATCTCTGTCTTTGGTGTCCTAGAAGAAAGTAGAGAAAATGCACTGAGAAGAGAGAGCCACTGTTAATGCTCATGACAGATGAAATTGTGTGGGGACTGAGGCTTCCCATTGTTTGAGGATGTGGAGGCCACTGGGGATTTTTAACAGAGTAGTTGCAACATCATGTGTAGACAATGTCAGAGCAAAACCAATTTTTCATTGATTTGATATAGCCTAAAGTGGGGCAGTAGGGTGACATCTTATATAAAGAAATAGGCTTTGTGAGTTTTTGCTGTAGAATAGGAGTTGGTAGCTGGGAGGTTGTACGGTCAGGAGAGTGATCTCTTTTAAGGTGGAGTGAATGCCAGATGTGTACATGCTGATAAAAGTGGTTCATAGAGGACATACAGGTAACACAGGAGATGGGATAGCTAGTGGAATAATGTCCTTGAGAGATGATAAGATGAAAGATGACCCTGTAAGGGGTACTGGGAGCTTCTCAAGAAGGACCGTAGAAGCAGGTAGGTGAGTAGATATTGTTAACTCAATCTCTTGAGGCAGAGGAGTCTGTGAAATGAAGGGATTATTTAGCTGTTACAGACTTTAGCCAAAGGCAAAAGAGCTGGGCCTATGACAAATTCTCTAAGTCACCAGCAGCATGGCAAATAGCACTTGAAAAAATGTCCACTGGACCTAAGGGACCAAAATATTCCACAATGAAATTCTGGGAGAAAACTCTAAATTATTTACAGGAACCTATTTTGGGTCTAGAAAGATGCCAGGATAACAGAAGCCCGTGGAAAGAAGGAGAGTAAAGAAAGAGAAAACTTTGCTGTCTGGTTGGTTGGTTCCAAAAGCAGAATGCAGTGTGGTCTGATGGCTTTCTCCTCAGCATACAGGAAAGGAGTGTGGAGCATTGCTTCCTTTTCTTTGTTTGATGCTATGAGTTAAATGAACTTATCTCTTATTCCTTCTGTTTTAGGACAACTGAAAAGTCTTTGAAAGTGCATTGTTAGGTACATTCGCTCCCTGTACCACATTGTGGACCAAGAATGAGGATAAAGGAGGCCATGCTGAGAGTTTGAAGAGAGTTGAGTTTTGAAATTGTGGTTTTAGAGAGTGGAACTAAGGAAATATGGTGTAATTGTCTCTTCAGGGATCACTTGAAATTAGTGATGAGAACAGTGAGATCCTGAAAGCTTGAGATTTAGAATAGCGATAGCATGGTTGAGGATCCAGCATTGTTTTCTTCCGCCCTCCGTCCCGTTGGTCTGAATGGAAAACAGGGAGTTGAAGGAAGCTGGGCTCAGTGCAGATCTCCTGAAAACCAGGACTTCTCAGTTTTGTTTTGAATTTTGTTTTTTTAACCAGTGGATCAAAGAATAGCAGAGCCCTCATTATTTATATACTTTAGACATAATTAACTTTTGGTTAATTAGACATTATGAAAAAATGTATCTTCTCTATAACACAACCTTTGGATAATTTTAGAAGATATAAACAACAGCTTCCTAAGAAATAAAGAGAGAAGTATTCTGGTCTTTTGAAGCAGATTTTGCTCGACAACCACTGTGTTTTTAGTTATTGTTGTTAATGAATTTTTAATGTACATCTTTCACTTTTAGGGCAAGAAAACCAACTGGTGGCATTGATCCCGTATAGTGATCAGCGGTTACGGCCAAGAACGTAAGTGATTATAGGATTTCTGCTTTTGTGGTTGTTTGTATATTTTTACTTTCAAACTTTGTATAAGTAATTACTTTAGTTAAGACATTTGAGAAAAAATGTATCTAGTAGTTAAGTTATACCATCATATGCCCTGTGTCTTTAAACAAAAAATTACTGACTAAGGTATGGATGTGAAAACTTCATGGCACCTATTTCTTCAGAAACCTGTTTATTAAGCGTTCTAATGTATGCTGCATTTTCATCGGGGCATAGGAAGTTCTGTGTTTTCACTGACTCCAGAGTGATAATGACTGCCCAAAGCATAATGAGCACAGAGACCTGAGCATGCTTAGCAGACACGTGGGCATTTGAAGAGAAGCCAAGGGAGTCTCCAACGATCCTAAGAGTCCTGATGTAGAAAAACAAATGCTCCACCCTAAAGAACACGCCTACACTCAGCAATGCTGGCAAGTATTTTTGAGAATAACTTGTTACATTGAGAAGAACAGAGATTGCAGAAAACCCACAGTGGCCTTGAGAAGGTCAGAAGGGACTGAGTACTCATGTGGGCCAAGCCAACCTTGGCCCATCCCATTATTCAATATGGAACATGAAGAACATGCACTCAACAAAATGCTGAAAATTGAAACACAAAAAAAGCACATGGAAACTTCTAAATATATGTAAAATTTAACAATAGAAGGTATAACAATAGCTTAAGTCAGACATTGAAAAGTTCAGAAAAAGCTGATAGGAGGATGTGAAAAGAGAACCAACAGATCCATTAAAATATCTAGAAAAATACGTTTTCTATAAAATTGGAAGTACACAGTGCAAATATGATACCCTGGAAAAATGTGAGAAAAATTAAATCAACATGACGTATGTAAACATACAGACTGTCTTAGTGTTCTGTTGCTATGAAGAGGCACCATGACCATGGTAACTCTTATGAAAGAAAGCATTTAATTGAGGCTTGTTTATAGTTTCAGATGTTTAGTCCATTGTCATAACAGGGAGCATGGCAGCAAGCAGGCAGGCATGGTGCTGAGAATTAGCTGAGAGTTCTATATCCAGATCCATAGACAGCAGAAAGAGAGATAATGGGCCTGGCTTAAGCTTTTGAAACCTCAAAACCCATCTCTAAGAGATACGCTTCCTTCAACAAGGCCACAGCTACTCCAAGGCCACACCTCTTAATCTTTCTTCGTAGTGCCACTCCCTGATAATTAAACATTCAAATATATGCATATATGAGGCCTTCTTATTCAAACCACCATACATACTGTCTTAGTTAGGGTTTCAATTGCTGTGAAGAGACACCATGACCACGACAACTCTTATAAAGAAAAAAACATTTAATTGGGGTGACTTGCATTTTCAGAGGTATAGTCCATTATCATTATGGTGCAACATGTTAGCCTGCAAGTAGATATGGTGCTGGAGCAGGAGCTGAGATACATCTTGACCTGCAGGCATCAGGAAGTAGTCTGAGACAGTGGGTATGGCTTAATCATATATGAGACCTCAAAGCCCGCCTCCACAGTGACACACTTCCTCCAACAGGACCACACCTACTCTAACAAAGCCACATGTCATAACAGTGCCACTCCCTATGAGCTTATGGGAGCCAATTACATTCAAACTACCACACATACATAATAAAAATCTTTGAGAAAATAATGTCTATGCAACCCCATAGAAGCAAATAAGAGGTATGAGGTTAATTACTAAATGTTTGCTTGAGGGACATATGACTAGAATAAAAGAAGGTCTCATTGTATGTACCAGAAAGAGACACTCTCAACCTGAGAAATATTCTACTTAAAATCATGGATTTTAGAGAATTAAAGAAGAAGAAAAGCCCTTTGGCCATTCGGGCAAGAGGCTTAGTTAATGAATAAAGGATAGAAGGTCAGATTGGCCAACTACTTCTTGGCCATGATGCTTTAAATAAGCTGTTGAATAAAAAGAGTTGGTCCAAACTTATAATCACAGAGTGGGAAAACCTTTCAATAGCTATGATTTACAATCCATTCGTAATGAAAAACCACATTGGACTTAGTATAGATAAACTTCCCCTGGTTTGAAAATAAAACCTTGCCAGGCAGTGGTGGTGCACGCCTTTAATCCCAGCACGTGGGAGGTAGAGGCAGTCGGATCTCTGTGAGTTCAAGGCCAGCCTGGTGTACAGAGCAAGATCCAGGACAGGCACCAAAACTACACAGAGAAAACCTGTCTCAAAAAATAAAAAAAATTTTTTAAAAAAGAAAAGAAAACCTTAGTAGAAATCAGAATACAAATGATAAACCAAGAAGTAATGTCTGCAAATCATATCATGTAGAAGACTGGTCCCCTTCTGTACAGAACATCAAAATTTGAAAAGAAAAAAGACAGCTACACAAAAGGGATAAAAATAGAAGTGGTGGAAAGTACCTCACAAAAGAGAAATATGAATGACCTTTAAATGAAGGGAAATACATTCCATCTTGTTCCTTAAAGAAATGCAAATTTAGTACACAGAGATACCATTTTTATCAGATTGGCAAAAGCCCAGAATTTTGTCAACATGCTTTGTTGTCAACACTGAGTGAAAACAAGCATTCTCATGTCTTACTAGTTGAATAAGCATTTTGTATTTTCTGGCAAAACTACATAAGGATTTTCAGTCTTTGGTGCAGAAATTCCACTTTTGAAAAATTTATACTGAAGATACTTGTCAAATATAGTAAGAGCAGCCAGGCATCATGACACACACCTGTAGTCCAGTACCAGGAAATATAAGTAGGAAGGTCAGAAGTTCAAGGCTATCCTCAGGAATCTATCAAGTTCAAGGTCTCTCTGGGATATGTCTCTCTGAGCTATGTAAGACCCTGTCTCAAATAACACAAAGCAAATAAATGTGTGTGCATGTGTGTGTGTGTGTTTGTGTGTGTGTATGTGTGTGTGTGTGTGTATGTGTGTGTATATACAAGTTATTGAAAATAAAATCTAATAAAGTATAGGAAATCCAATCAAGTTAAGATGTGTGATCACAATGATTTTTTAATTTCTTTTGTGCCTATGATGTTTTGTGCCTATGGATATACAATATATATATATATATTGTAGGCATGGCAAATATGAGTTTATTGGTTATTTGTGGATCATTATTACTAAGACTGAAGAAAATTCCACAACGAATGAGTAGGAATTGACTGGTTTGCTCCACACAGCAGCATGAACTCAGTGGTAGCATTTTAGTGAAATTTTGTTCATTTGCTTTAGTTCTTTCTATTAAGCCATTTTTCTGTTTCTCAGGAAGCCAAAGTATCTAGAAAATTCATTAGGAAGTTTTTAACAGCTGTTATAAGGTGTATGCAGTGAACTTGATTGAGGCATAGGAAGTTTGGGGGAGGAGAGAGTAGACAAGATGATGGGTCACAAGGAAGGTGAAGGACATATAGGACTCAGAATGAAATTGGTTCCTAGTAGAGCACTATATAGTGAAGTGCCCAAGAAAGCTGAACCTATAGTTTTGAGTGTAACCCTGAAGGAAAATACACGTGTCAGAGGAGTTAAATGGATAGAAAAGACACGTGTTATTTATCTTTTTTCTCTTGTACATGCCTAGTATTTCCACTTAGGTAAACAAAACAGGATAACATCTTCACTGCTCAGTCGATCAATTGTAAAATTGTAAACAGTACTTTTAGAACTAAGTACATGAGTACTTTGGGAGGGAGTCTGAAAGGACTGGAGATAGTGAGGATAGGGAGCCACGTGTTTACATCAAAGCAACAAGCTTTGCAGGTTTATTCATGTCAGGTAGTA
This sequence comes from Peromyscus leucopus, assembly GCF_004664715.2. Taxonomy (NCBI): domain Eukaryota; kingdom Metazoa; phylum Chordata; class Mammalia; order Rodentia; family Cricetidae; genus Peromyscus; species Peromyscus leucopus. The sequence continues at coordinate 37,278 of NW_023505143.1, read as the reverse complement.
AGACTCCTGTTCAAACCCTGCTTCCATGAATCCAGATGGAGGCCTGGATTCTGATTCTGTATTTGTGAAGGGCCCTAAACTTGTTCTCATGTAAACCCTGGATTGAAAATCAGTTCAGTAAATAATTCATTATAAGGCTGAAATCTCTTTTTCTAAAAATGACAGTTCATCTTCTAAGGAGATTATTTTAACTCTTAGAAGTACCAACATTAGCTAATAGTTTTAGAGTGAAAATTTTGCAAAATTAAACGTGTCTTCTTGCTGCAATGAGATGTGGCAAAAGAATTCAAATGAAAATAGCTTCCTTTCATGTTGCTCTATGAATTCTGGAGAGCATATATGTAAGCACTCTCTTTTTTTTTTTTTTTTCCAGAAAGCTGTATGTGATGGCATCTGTGTCTGTCTGCCTGCTCCTGTCTGGATTGGCTGTGTTTTTCCTTTTCCCGCGATCTATTGACGTGAAGTATATTGGTGTAAAATCAGCCTATGTCAGTTACGATTTTCAAAAGCGAACCATATATTTAAATATCACGGTAAGTACCCACTTTTGCTGCAGGCCTTGACTCCATCGTTGGTGCTGTACAGCCACCCATGTACTCTGCTCAGAGAAGGCTTGCTGCTGACCCCTTGTTGCTGTGTTTTCCATGCAGCTTTGGGTTTTCTTTAAATTAATTAATTTCATATCCAACCTCAGCCTCTCACCCTCTTCCAGTTAATATCTATGAGTGAGTGAGTATACACCATGATTGTCTTTCTGGGTCTGGGTAACCTCACTCAGGATGATTATTTTCTATTTCCATCTATTTACCTTCAAATTTCCTGATGTCATTGTTTTAACCACTGAGTAATACTCCATTGTGTAAATGTACCATGTTTTCTTTAACCCTTCTTCAGATGATAAACATCTAGGTTGTTTTCAGTTTCTGGCTATTACAAATAATAGTGGCTTTATTTGTGGTATGATTGAGTATCCCTTATGTTATGCACAATAGTTGTATCACTGAGGTAGATTGATTCCAATTTTCTAAGAAACCACTGTATTGATTTCCAAAGTGGCTATACAAGTTTGCACTCTCACCAGCAATGGAGGAGTGTTTCTCTTGCTCCATAGTCTCTCCAGCATAAGCTGTCATTTGTGGTTTTTATCTTAGTCATTCTGACAGGTATATGATGGGATCTCAGAGTCATTTTGATTTGCATTTCCCTGATACCTAAGGATGATGAACGTTTCTTTAAGTGTTTCTCTGCCATTTGAACTTCTTTGTTGAGAATTCTCAGTTTAGGTCATTACACCATTTTTTAATTGGGTGTCTAGTTTATTGAGTTCTTTATGTATTTTGAAGATCAGCCCTCTGTCAGATATGGGATTGGTGAAGATCTTTTTCCCATTCTGTAGGCTGCCATTTTATCCTATTGACAGTGTCCTTTGCCTTACAGAAGCTCCTCAGTTTCAGGAGGTCCCGTTTATTAATTGTCAATCTCAGTGTCTGTGCTACAGCTGTTTTATTCAGGAAGTTGTCTCCTACAGATCCACGAACATGGGAGATCTTTCCATCTTCTGATGTTCTCTAATTTCTTTCTTCAAAGACTTGAAGTTCTTGTCATACAGATATGTCACTTGCTTGGTTAGAGTTATACCAAGATATTTTATATTGCCTGTAGCTATTGTGAAAGGGTATTGTTTCCCTGATTACTTTCTCAGCCTTTTTATCATTTGTATATAAGAGGACAACTGATTTTTTTGGAGTTAATCTTGTATCCAGCCACATTACTAAAGTTGCTTATCAGCTGTAGGAGTTTCCTGGTAGAATTTTTGGAATCACTTATGTATACTATCATGTCATCTGTAAAAAATAGCAATATCTTCTTTTATAAATTTTTATCCCCTTGATCTTTTTTTTGTTGTATATTGTTCTAGCTAGAACTTTGAGTATATTGAGAGAGTAGACAGAGAGTAGACAGCTATGTCTTGTTCTGGATTTTAGTGGAATTGCTTTGAGTTTCTCTCTCATTTAATTTTATGTTGGCTGTCAGCTTGCTTTTATTATATTTAGGTACGTTTCTAGTATCCCTGATCTCTGAAAGACTTCTATCATGAAGGGGTGTTGGATTTTTGTCAAAGCCTTTTTCAGCATCTAATGAAAGATGATCATGTGTTTTGTTTTTCCTTTCAGTTTGTTTATATGGTGGATTACAATGACAGGTCTTTGTATGTTGAACCATTCCTGCATCTCTGGGATGAAGCCCACTTGAGCATGGTGGATAATATTTTTGATGTGTTCTTGGATTTGGTTTGCCAGTATTTTATTGAGTATTTTTGCATCAATGTTCATGAGGGAGATTGGTCTGTAATTCTCTTTCTTGTTGGGTCTTTGTGTGGTTTGGTATCAGGGTAACTGTGGCCTCATAAAAAGAGTTTGATTATTTTCCTTCTGTTCTATTGTGTGGAACAATTTGAGGGGAGTACTGTTATTAACTCTTTGAGACTCTGGTAGAATTCTGCACTGAAACCATCTGGCCCTGGTCTTTTCTTGGTTGGGAGACTTTTAATGCCTGCTTCTATTTCCTTGGGGGTTATAGGTCTGTTTAAATTGTTTATCTGATTTTGATTTAATTTTGGTATATGGATCTATCAAGAAATTTGTCATTTCTTTTAGAGTTTCCAGTTTTGTGGAGTACAGGTTTTTGAAACATGACATAATGATTATCTGGATTTCTTCAGTGTCTGTTGTTATGTCCCCCTTTTTTTTTTTTTGGTAATTTGGATAAGGTATCTATCTTGTTGATTTTCTCAAAGAACCAACTATTTGTTTCATTGTTTCTTTGTATTGTTCTCTTTGTTTCTATTTTATTGATTTCAGCCCTCAATTTGATTATTTCCTGCTGTCTACTGCTATTGGGTGTGTTTGCTTCTTTTTGTTCTAGAGCTTTAAGGTTTTCTGTTAAGTTGCTATATGAAATTTCTAGAAAATCCTTATGAAGGCACTTAGTACTATGAACTTTCCTCTTAGCACTGCTTTCATTGTTTCCATAAGTTTGGGGTATGTTATACATTTGTTTTCATTAAATTCTAGAAAGTCTTCAATTTCTTTATTTCTTCCTTGGTGCAGTGGTAATTCAGTTAAAATTTGTTCAGTTTCCATGAGTTTTTAGGCTTTTTGTAGTTTGTTGAACCCCAACTTTAATCCATGGTGATCTGATAAGATACAAGGTGTTATTCTAACTTTGTGTATCTGTTAAGACTTGTTTTGTGACTGAGTATGCGATCGAACTTTGGAGAAGGTTCCATGAGGTTCTGAGAAGAAGGTATATTCTTTGGTGTTTAGGTGAAGCATTATGTAGATATGTTAGGTCCATTTAAATGATAACATCTGTTAGTTCTGATATTTCTTTGCTTAGTTCCTGTCTAGATGACCTGTTTCTTGGTGAGAGTGGGCTGATGAAGTTTTCCACAATTAAAGTGTGGGGTTCAGTTTGTGATTTTAGCTTTATTAATATTTCTTTATAAATGTGGGTGCCCTTGTATTTGGAGCATAGATGTTCAGAATTGAGAAATCAATTGGTAAATTATTCTTTTGATGAATATGAAATGCCCTTCTTCATTTCTTTTAATTAATTCTAGTTTGAAGTCTATTTTGTTAGATATCAAGATTGCTATACCAGCTTGCTTCTTTGGTTCATTTGATTGGAAAAAATCTTTTTCCAATCCTTTACTCTGAGATAATGTCTGTCTTTGTGTTTCTTGTATACAGCAGAAAGATGGATCCTGTTTTCATATCCATTCTGTTAACCTGTATCTTTTTATTGGCAATTTGAGTCAATTGATACTAAGAGATATTAATGGCCAGTGACTGTTAATTCCTGTTTTGTTGTTGTTTTTGTTGTGTTGTTGTTGTTGTTGTTGGTTGGTGGTGGTGGTGGGTGGTTGTGTGTGTGTGTGTGTGTGTGTGTGTGTTTCTTTTGTGTGAGATTATCTGTTGACTGTGTTTTTGTAGGTATAGCAAACTTCTTTGAGTTGGAATTTCCTTCTAGTACCTTCTGTAGAGCTGGATTTATGGATAGCTATTGATTAAATTTGACTTTGTCATGAAATATCTTGTTTTCTTCATCTATGATGATTGAAAGTTTTGCTGGGTAGTAGTCCAGGCTGGCATCCATGATCTCTTAGAGTCTGCAAGAGGTCTATCTAGGCTCTTCTGGCCTTTAGAGTCTCCACTGAGATGTGTAATTCTGATTGGTCTGCCTTTATATGTTATTTTGCCCTTTTTCCTTTTCAGCTTTTGATATTCTTTCATTTTTTTTCCTATGTTTAGTGTTTTTATTATTATGTATCCAGGGTATGTTTTTCCTGGTCCAGTCTACTTGGTGTTCTGTAAGCTTCTTGTGCCTTTGTAGGTGTGTTCTTTAGTTTGGGGAAGTTTTCTTCTATGATTTTGTTGAATATATTTTGGTCCTTTGAGCAGGGATTCTTCTTCTCCTTCCTCTATTCCTATTATTCTTTGGTCTTTTTTTAGTGTCCCAGATTTCCTGGATGTTTTGAGTTAGGAATATATTAGATATTACATTTCCTTTGATTGATGAATCTATTTCCTCTATTGTATCTTCAGTGCCTGAGATTCTTCCATCTCTTGTATTCTGTTGGTGATGCTTGTTTCTGTAGTTCCTGTTCCATTACCTAGATTTTCCATTTCCAGAACTCCCTCAGTTGTGGTTTTTTTTTTTTTTTTTTTTTTTTGTTTTGTTTTTTTTTTTTTTTTTTTTTTTTTTTATGCTTCTATTTCTATTTCAGGTCTTGAACAGTTTTTTTTTTCTCTTGGTTTTCTTGTCATTCTTTAATAAGAGATTTATTGATTTCCTCCAATTTTTTGCTTATCTTTTCCTCCGTTTCTTTAAAGGTTTTTTTTTTTTTCATTTTCTTTTTAAGGACTTCTATCATCTTCATAAAGTTATTTTTAAGGTTGTTTCCTTGTGTTTCAGCTGTATTGGAATGTTAAGGTCTAGCTGTCTTAGGATAGTTGGGTTCTGGTGGAAACGTCCTTTCTGTTAATTGTGTTCTTATACTGGCATTTAGGCATCTAGATTTGGGGTGATTATAGGTCTAGGTGTTGGTTCCTGTGTTTGTCTTTGTTGGATGGGTGTTTGTTCCTTGGTTTCTGTTTCCTTTCTGGTCTTCTTACCTAAGTGGCCAAGAGTTCTGGTGATTGATGAGTCTTCAGGTCCAGTAGGGTGTCTCTGCTGGAGTTTTGGGGGGTCTTGGCTCTCCTGATCATAGTCTTCTTGGGTCTCTAGATCTGACCTGGCCTCCAGTAAAGCCTGAGTCTTCTTCTGGGCTACCTAAGACCAGCCTGGCCCCCAGTATAGTTGCTGGGGCTCTTCTTTCAGATGGTGTGGACTGTATGTAGGCCTATGGCATCTGTTCTTCTACCTGGTGTGGACTGAGTCTGAACCTATGGAGTCTACTGGAGTTCCATTCTGGCTTGTGTGGCCTGGGCCTGTTCTGGCTGGTGTCCTCTGTGCCTCAGTGGTGGAAGCCAGCTGGGATTGGGGTTGGGGCCCAGCCTCTGCAGGGCCAGGGATGAACTAGGATAGTGTTGGCCTCGGGAAGGTTGTGGTTGACAGAATGCAGGGAAGGTGGTTCAGGTCCACTGTGAGATGGGTCACTCACCCGTTCTGGTTGGTGTGAATTTGCTTTGTTGATCCTACTACCATTTTTGTTTCTGCCTATAATTTTAAGTAATAATCCCATGGCATTTGAATATATTGAGAATCATTTAACATTTGAAGATCTCTTTTATAGGAAGATCAAATAAACAATTTCTGGCAAAGAAAAAAAAATAGCCAATTTACTTTTCAACATTTGACTCCAGGTAGTTCTTACCAAGATATTAACAGTCGATTCAGTAGGTGTTATGAATATAATATCTTTGCTTTCTAACCATTTCTGAAATAAAAATTCTGCCATGTTTAATAAACCTTTATTTAATTCTGTTTAAAATGAAGTTGAAGTGATGACCTGATTGCTTTAAGTTAGAACATGTGAAAATGGCCTATTGGTTTACTACAAATATAATTTTGAAAAAGCATTATACAGCCACACGACTTTAAAAACTTCACAGGAGGTCTTATATTAATTTATACATTTATACAATAGCATTTGGCTAAGAAAAGCATGGTTTGCTAACCACTGCATTGGAAAGGGAACAATATAATCACCTGGGCCATCAGTTATTTATGGCTCAAGCCCAGTGTATGCTGTGGTCTGTTTGAAAGAGTTCTCTTGAGTATGTAATTTCCTTTTAAATACCAGCATATTTAAATGAGAGTGTCTTACTGTATTTTAAATAATTATGCAAAGAACAGCACAGATGTAGATGTTTCCTCATAATCAAATTAAAGAAAACTGAACTTTAGGTCAGAAATAGAATTTCTGTTGAGTTGAACATTAGGCTTCACTCGAGGACACTGAAGTAAAAGACTGATTGATGAGGTTATAGGTCATAAGCTGAAGGTCCTTTCACGGTATCAGAGTTGTATTATTCCTTCCCCTTCGAATGAGGGGTGTGCATTCGTACTTGTGAGTGTTAGTATTGACTGTCAACTCGACAGAATCTAGAAACATATAGTAGACAAGCTTCTGGGTATTGCTGAGAGGGAACGTCTACATTAGGTTAAGGTGGAAATACCCTCCTTAAGTGTGGGCAGCCCCATTTTATGGGCTCTCCCATGATCTCTGATCCCAACTTACAGGATTTCTCTTCAGCATCAGGCAGGCAGTTTTGCTGAAGAAACTAGCGTAGTGCCCTCTCACTTGCCTCACCTCTGACACTGGCCAACTGTAGGTGGCTGTCAGAACTCAGGGTTAGAGACTCAGCCCCAGCAGCCTGCTCTCCACTTCAGGTGCCAGTTTCAGGCTCAGACCCTGAAACTTCTGGTCGACTATCAGTTGAGAGTCTCATAACCTGTGTTTTAGGTTTGGTTAATTTGTCTGAACAAACAACTCATAGAACTCAAGGGATCAATATACTTGCATTTATTGGCTCATTAACAGAGGATATTTTAAGGGCTACAGGTCCATAGACTGTAGTTGATATATTGTGCACCCCAATAAACTTATCTGGGGTCATAGAACAGAACAGCCACTATATTCAACATAGTTTAGGCAGTAGTAGCACGTGCCTTTAATCCTAGCATTCTGGAGGCAGAGATCTATCTGGATCTCTGTGAGTTCAAAGCTACACTGGAAACAGCCAGGCAAGGTTACACACACCTTTAATCCCAACACTTGAGATCTCATGTCTTGCTTGGGAAAGACACATGCCTTTAGCCCCAGGAAGTTATGGCAGGAAGCAGAAAGGTATATAAGGCATGAGGACCAGGAATTAGAAGCTTTTGGCTTAAGTTTTTAGGCTTTTAGCAGCAGTTCAGGTGAGATCTATTCGGATGAGGACACAGAGACTTTCAGTCTGAGGAAACAAGATCAGCTAAGGAATTGGCAAGGTGAAGTTGGATGTGACTTGTTCTGTTTCTCTGATCTTTCAGCATTCACCCCAATACCTGGCTCTGGTTATTTCATTTTTAAGACTGTTTAGCAATTTGTCTTATAATAGACAGATGACAAGACAGAGTAAAGGCAGAGACAGTGGCTTCTGTCCCCATGGAATTGGGATGTGCCATACTCCCAGCACATGTTTTATTTGTATAGAGATGGCCTGTGCTCTTTTTCAGCTTTTTCAGCTACATCAGCGTGATTGAAGGATAGCCAACTGCAGTTGGACAATAAACATAATCTAATGTAAATGAACTGGGAATTGTCAGCCAGGAACAGTGGCTGAAAGGCAGTATGTACCAGTCAGTGGTACTGCACTAATGAAACACTTAAATGCTTATTACTAGACTTGAAAACTTGTGTAGTACATAATGATTTTGACTCTACTGTGAAGACTTAACTCTCAACAAATTATACATTCGACTGCTAGCAAAGTATATACATCATCCTACATACAGACCTTTAAATGCATAATCAAGCAGTCTCACATGTTAATATGTGCAAGACAAACATGTGTGCTGCAGACTTGCTTTGGCAGGAGGTTCGGGTCCCAAAGAGGATGTGGTTAGGGGGAGGGAATGAAGAAGAGACTATCTGTGGGTGAATCATGACTGTCAGCAGTGTTTAATTGAAAAAAATACTACACCTTTTATTGTACTTAGGATTAAATGGGAGAAAAGGGGCATGTAAGCTGGGATGATGCTTGAGATCCACCAGGAAGCTAACCTTGACCTTGACAATAGGCACTAGTCATGTTAATGCAAGGACCTTAAATTTCTCTTGCCAGAGATAAGGAGAATGACTGCTTTAGCAGGCAGGAACATTCCTCAAGCCCCAGAGGGAATGCAGACCCTTATCCAAATGCCTGGCCTGGGAAAAAGAACTTCTGGGGAGGAGACACTATACTATAATTTCTGTCTTACTATATGGGCTTGTTCCCCTCACACACTCCCCAAAGGGAAGGTCCTGATGTCTTACTCTTTTCCCATTACACAGTATTATTCTGATTTCTCTACATTTGTTAACTGAACTCTTGCCATTAATGGCCTCAGGCTCTGGATCTGAATTGTAAGTTGTTCATCTTTGGGATCAGGTGTATCTAGTAAATCTCTAACTTTCTTGTTCTTGGTAATTAGGAAGGCACAATGGAATTCCTGGGTCCACAGTGGCAGGAATTTTTTTCCAAAGAATTATTTTGTTTATAGAGGCTATTGTTGTACACATTTTTATCCTTTGCTAAAGCCCGCACAAAATTTCCCAAAGGGAAAGGCATTAATAGTGAGAATCATTAAAAATGAAAGTAAAAAGGTGCTGGAGAAGTGTGGTCCGCAATGTTGAAATGCTGGAACTTTGTCAAGCAGCAATGATTGCCATACGGTCCACACCACATGTGCTCATGAATATTTCAGCTGAGATCACACTACATTTTCCTGCATGAAGGACTTTTTCATTGACTATTTTTCCCTTAGTAATTTTGATGTAATATTTGCGAATTTAAAACATGTAAACTAAAACTTGGCCGTATGTAGCATATGCATGTTGTGGTTATACCCCTGGAGGGTTGCTACAGAAGGTTGCAAGTTCGAAGGCCTATTTGGAGCTGCAAACGTGAATCTAGCCTTTTTTCTCTGCGTTTAATCCGATATAAATCTACAGGCATGTAAGTTAAAATGCCATTTTGATTTAAACAGGCTGATAATGCCACTCTTTTGGAAGTGTTCTTGCCTGTTGTGCACAAAGATCTGATGTAGCCTCTCTCGCCACACAAAACCAGACTTGGTAAATGCCTGTAATAGGAGTGTACTGCAGAGCTGGAGATAGGAGAAATTAAGTGAGTTCAAAGTCTGCAGGACTGCATGAGGTCCTATCTGAAAACAGTTGTTTTTCCTTTCAAAACTGTGGGGTTTTTTTTTGTTTGGTTGGTTTTTTGTTTTGTTTTTAAGCCGACTATGTAGTCGTTAGACACACACACACACACACACACACACACACACACACACAATACATAAACATTTAAATGAAACTTAAAAATTATGTTTAGTCCAACTTTTGCTAAAACTCTAAAATAAATGTTCTTGCCGTGGCCATCAGGGTCTTCGACGGGGACCTGAAGGGAGGGCCAGAGAATAAGAGGACAAGAGACACAAAGAATGAGAGCAAGACAGGATGTCAGATCAAGCTCCAAAATTTTATTTTCCTCTTAAGGCATATATAGGCGGGGCAAAGGGGGTGCAAGCAGAGAGGGGACTTTAATCATGGGTTGTTCAGCCAGCAGGGAATGTTGCTATGGGCATTATCTATCTATTCTTGGCCTAACTGCCTAACTGCAGCGCGGTCACCTGATTTCTGAGAAGAGGTTCTGGTATTTGTGAGAAGAGGTTCTGGTGCTTTGGAGACTTAAGCAAGGCCTAGATCAAAAAAAAAAAAAAGGAGGAGAGAAGCCCAAATATGGTAGCATGTATGTCAAGGGTGGCTCCTGTCATGTTCTAACATTGACTTTTCCATATTTTTATGTAATATGTTTTCTGGGTCTGATTATTAAAATTTGAATTTTGTTTCTTATACACATAGTAGATCTCTGTAAATGTTCTTTGACATTTTGTTAATATTTTTCTTTTCCTACTAAATGAGGTGTAGTCACAACTGAAGTTATTTGATTTATAGTTTTGAGTTCACATTTGTGTGCCTATTTAAAGATAATGTGTATTTTCTGCCTCCTTTTTTTACAGAACACACTAAATATAACAAACAATAACTATTACTCTGTTGAAGTTGAAAACATCACTGCTCAAGTTCAGTTTTCAAAAACGGTTATTGGAAAGGCACGCTTAAACAACATAACTAACATTGGCCCACTTGATATGAAGCAGGTAAGCCTCAGGCAGGGACATTCTGAGAGAGTTCAGTGGTTCTTAACCCTGTGTGCTGTAAAATGGAACGAGGTGGGGGGTGTCCTCAAAGACTTGGACATGTGTCCCGTAGAAGTTCAAACCAAGTTCATCAAAGAAAAGATGTCTAACTCTTGAAAAGTTTTTATTATTTTTAGTGTTTGGATCCTATCCTCCAGTGATATGTTTTCCTTGCTGTTTTCTTGTGTTTGCTTTCAGATTGATTATACAGTACCCACAGTTATTGCTGAGGAAATGAGTTACATGTAGTAAGTGTTGATTTTTAGTAACTTTACCTTTTTTTCTTAATAACCTCATCAGTTAAAATGGCCACATTTTTCAGTGTTTGCTCTGTTCTCTAAACATGCTTTTCTTCTTTGCACTCTACAGTATAAATAACATGTATATATGCATATCCATAATATTCATCTTTATTTCCAGAATTGTATATATATATACACATCTATTATATATATACATCTATTATATATGTATATGTACATCACTTACTTTTAGTTACCATTTAGTTACAGTATAGTAATGGCATACTGAGATTTCTAATCCATAATAATACTCTTATGGATTTGTAGTTCTGATGACTTTTTTAGTGTGTGTGTGTGTGTGTGTGTGTGTGTGTGTGTGTGTGTGTGTGTTGCATGTGTAAGGGTGAACACACTCATGCATGCATTTGTGGAGGTCAGGGTTGAAGTTGAGTGTTTTTCATTATCTGTCTCTACCATTTTCTCTAAGATGGGGGTCTGTGACTGAAGACCTAGAGCTTGTTTCTTTCGTGATGCTGGATGATCAGCAAGGCCCTAGTATCCTGTACCCAGCCTGCAGGACTGGGCTTCCAAGTGCATCCTGCCATGCCTGGCTTCCAGCCTGAGTGCTGAGTACCAGACTCAGGTCCTCACGCTCACAGAGCAAGCCTTTTACCCACTGAGCCGTCTCCCAGCACTTCTCATAGATTCTGAATAGTGTCTCCCCAGGCACAGTTACGGGGGCCACAGTCCCAGCCATTAAGAAGGCTGAGGTGGGGAAGATTATTGAGGTCAGCCTACACAGCATATGAATACTCCATCTCAAAGGGGAAAACAAAAACAAACAAAACAAAAATCAGTATTCAGTGTCTGTTAGGTTTAATGGAATTTTTGGCTAATAATATAGTAACATTGCTCTTCCTATTTTAATTTCTTTAACAGCGATTTCTGTACACTGATCTCCATCAAAGTACACAAACATAGTACTCATGATGCAGTAAGTATGGCTTTGTTTGGAAAAATAGCTCTTGCTAAGACTGAGTTTATAAAGTCCTGTAGGCCATGCATCCCCATGAAAGCCATCTCAGTTGGGCCCTCAGTCTTACAAGAGTGCTGTGTAAATGGAAAGGTTTTCTCACTTCGCTAGCTAGAGTATGGTTGCTCAGAGACACAATTAAAAGCCTCCAGGCATTGTGGGAGCTCAGGAAAATGGCAGGGTTAGCACTGAGAGGATGGGCCAACAGCTAGCTGTTCCTTTCTGCTTGATAAGTAAACTTACAGCAGCAAGGAGAAATTATGCTTTGGGTTTATAAATTGTGTGTTATTTATGTACATAAAATATTATTGGTTGTATTTGATATTTTGTCCATTGGTTGACATTTAATTTTCCATTTCCATCCTATGATAAAGGAACCATGTGATTCTTTTAAGCATGTAATAAACTATTTTTCAGTCAAAATAACTATTTTAATTATATTTAAGATATATTGTATAATTATATATTTTATAAGTGTTTTACATAATTATAAAGAAATATATATGAATTTTATATGTTTATTTATATGTATTATTTAAGCAGATAATTGGATAGGTTTTTCTCAATTAGCATTTTTGGATCTGATAAAGAAATATTCCCTAGGAGTCCCATGTCTATAATATTGTTATCATTAATACCAATCCAAATAATCAATAACTGATCATTATAATTCTCAATAAGTAATTTTAGGACATTAATTTATGAGATTTAAATTCATATTAGGCTGATTTTAACCTCATAAATCCCCTTGGTAAAATTTTTAAATATACCTTGAATATTCTTTCCATTGATTTCATTTCTAGGGTAACTGTAACAACGACATACTTTGGACACTCTGAGCAGATATCTCAGGAGAGGTACCAGTATGTCGACTGCGGAAGGAACACCACTTACCAGTTGGCCCAGTCTGAGTATCTCAATGTACTTCAGCCACAACAGTGAACTCTGAAGGAGATGTGATAGAGCAGAGGACACCCCTGAGGTGTTTCCAGAACTGTCAGTGAGGAGGCACTGCCTAGAAGGACATCTTGAATTGGGCATGTCTAAAGTTGAAACTAGGACACTGAGGGCTGAGCCGACAGAAGCTGCTCCTTAAGCAGTTACTGGACTCTGGTTCTGTGTTGAGGATTTGCTAGTACCAAGAGCTTTTACTTGATTGTAAGTTAACTGATTGGCTTTCTTCTCATCTTTGTTCCCAAGGTGAAAAAAACGGAGACTTCCTCTAAATACAATAAAGAATTACATAAAAGTCATAGACTTAATCTGTAGCTCTATTGATAATATAGTTCAGTCATGAACGTAATTTGAAAAATAATTCTGAAGATTTTTATATGAAATTACTGAAAGTCTATTATTCATGGAAGACTTTTAAAATCTAACCTGTTTTATAAATTCCCATTCTTATATGATGGTAGTCTTTCGACTATATGATAACTTAGCTACTAGCTAAATGTTTTTAGCCTTTGATTTGTTGAAAATTCTACTCATTTGCATGTTTTGTCTTATTTCTAGCTAATGGTTGTATAATATTTACCAACCATAACAGTCTACACAATTCTGATCTACACTTTTTAAGAGCCTCTCAGTATGTGCTTCATGTATATAGCTTTGTGAACTTTCTGTGTGGTCCTCAAACACACTCCTTTTTTGTGTACAATATTGTAAATAAACTGCATGGTTTTTATACAGCTTTGATACAGGTCAAATGAAATGGTACTGATTAAGAAGTAAAGCAAGTTGTTCATAAAGAATAAAGGAGGACAATGACATTCAGAAATCTATAAATATCAGTAGATTCCAGCTACTTGTTGGGTCTGACATAAAATAGATATTCAATAAAACATTTTGATGCTTTACTTTTATGTTGCTTTTCATATTAAGAATTATATGGATATTTTCACAATGATTAGATATCATCAATTTTACGAATGCTAAGTGGAAGGAAATTATTTTTTACTAGAAATTATTCAAGAAATCCTTTCATTGAACACTGGTGGCTACATCAAAAAAAACCTATAGTTTGCTTGTGTATCATACTGATTTGATACTTCTAGCAGCTGCATAAGTATTCCTTTTTTACTTTAATTTCATCTAACATTGTTTTCAAGTATGATGGATGTGTTTGCCTTGTGGCTTACATTTTAGTGTCATATTCCATAAGGTGTTTTTCCTTATTCACTCAGAAAATTCTAAGACCCTTTTAAAATATATAACACTAATCTTACGAGTTAAGTATGATAACAGGTTGATTTTTTTTTGTTTGTTTGTTTCCTCGTGATGGAAATTGGGTTTTCCTTCTCCATACTCAAGTGCCTACCTTAGTTGGTGTAGCCTATTTGTCAGTGTGGTTCTCAAATATGAAACATAGATTCTAATGACTTAATCTTGTCCCCTAAGTACACTCATATCTCCCTTACCTTTCATACCATATTCCCCATGTGAGTGAACATTTCAAACATCCATTTTTTTTGTATCTTGCATTCCTCAGGCGTTATGAGGTTAGCATCCTTCCTGTCATACCCAGATCATCCTTTGCATCATTCAGTCTCTAGTCAAACCGATCATGGTTGGAAGTTTTCTTTTGCTGTGCTTGCTGGTCAACTCCCCTCATTCATTCTCCTTCAGTCCGTGCACTGTCTGGTCACCTCCCCCATTCATTCTCCTTCAGTCCCCCCATTCATTCTCCTCACTCTGCGCACTGTCTGGTCACCTCCCCTCATTCATTCTCCTTCAGTCCCCCCATTCATTCTCCTTCAGTCTGCACACTGGTTGTGCTTACATTTTCCAAGTTAAATTCACGTCATTATCTGTATTCTCTCATTTTGACATAACCAATGTCTGTGAGTCAACTGCTTTTCCTTTATCTAGAAATGTTTAATCCTATTACTTCAAAATCACTAGTTAGACCTCCAAGTCTTGTGTGTCTTCTTTTACTAGTAACTATGTAGTTTCATGTACACTCAGTTACCTTTCATAATTAATGATTTTTCTATGTGTAAAAACAAAATGTAAAGTAATCTTTTTTATGATTTCTCTTGTGCTTTTTCCTGTCCTTCATGCTTCATTACATGGTGTGCAAAATCATCATTCATTCATTACTTCAAAATCAGTCTTTACATATGCCTCATATAATAATCTGTTCCTTCTGTGTGTATTTAAGTCTGGGATAGCACTGTGTAAGTGAGGAAGTTTGTTTTCACCTTCTTCTAGAGTACACATGTAAGGCCTGAAGAGGCAGGACAGTACAGCAAGTGGAAGCAGCTTTGTGCCCAGTGGCTCGGTTTCAAAATCTTTAACTCTTTAAATTGAAAATTCGATCACATCTAGACATCTAGGTCTGATGTCTAATTCTGGTGATGTTTGAGTCATTAAAAAAAAAAAAAAAAAAAAAACCTTGGAATTTAAACCCTTCAAGTAAAAGATAAAAGGAAGAGAGATGTAGATTCCTTGTGACTATTCAAGGAGAATCAAGTAACTCCTGGGTAAGCCAGGGTGGTAACAAGCTGTAAGTTAATAAAACTAAACTAAAACCAACAACAACAACATTTTTAGAGAAGCCAAACCGTAGCCATAAAAACATTTGAAAGAATCAATGAGGCTTTAACTTTTCTTAGGTCAATGCTGAGTCTGGCTTCTGGCATGGAGAAAGGGTAGGTACTCACATATTTTTATGAGTACCTCCATAACTTAGACTGGCATATGATGAAGACAGTACATGTTTTCAGAAGTAAATTCTGTTCTACCCTGATCAAAACTACCCTGGCCTCACAATATCATGTGTACCACACACTGGCTGCTGCTTCTCTGTCTGCTTTTCTTATGTGATTTCTCAGCAGGGTACTGAGAGGATTTGCTTTAAAATTACATACTAGTACATACTTACACTGCAGCCAGAACTAGGTTCTCTGTCTCGTATTTGTGCCCTATCATTTAAAATATCCATCAGAAAGTCGTGGTAACTTGGTTTAATGCAATTAGAAATTAGAAGTGGCCAGCAAAATGATTCAGTGGATAAGGATGATTGCCACCAAGCCTGATGACCTGAGCTCAGTTTCTGCATCTCACAGCAGCAGAGAGAACTGGCTTCTGCAAGTTGTTTTCTGATGACCATGCACCACACACAGTACCACATGAATATGCACACATGCACACACACATGCACAAATGCATGTGAAAAATAGAATAAAAATTCTTGAAGTCAATAGTGATGGGCTAAGATGTTGGTAACTTTGAATTGCTATCTGAAATATTTCTAAAAGTAAACTAAACAATGTAGAATACTTTAGAGCCAATCCTGGAATTTAATTTTTGTGTTAATGTTTAATACTTTTTCAATAATTCCAATAAAGATAAAACTGGCATTTTCAGTGTGAATTATTTATAAATAAGACTATTACATTTGAGATTTGAAATACAGTGTGAAAATATTAGACAAGAGATAAATTCCTTGAAATTGCTTGAAAGACCATTTTGCTTGAGACATTTAATAGAATATAACTTTATTTTTGTGTTCAGGTTTCTTTTGATTCCTGCTTACTTTGGCTTAATGAAGTAGTTATTTTCTCTAAAAAAATAGTTACAAAGAATAAAAATATAACTCACTTCAGATCTTATAATTTGCACTTAGGAAATGGCAGCGCAGCATAAAAAGGGTAGGAGGTATCATCAAAACACAGTATAAGTGACATCTCAGGAGACTTGAGACTTGGCCCTAATGAGTCCTTTCTGGTTCTTAGCCTTACTGTGATATAATGTTGGGTATTATGTTGGCCAGGTGTGTTGCTGAGTCTTTGCATTCTGTTTGTTTTTTAAAGTACTTAAATCAACAGGTCTTTACACAATGCTTCTTGTTTTAGAAGATCGTTCCATTCATATACTTTAAAAATATGATGAGTTTTAGGTTTTCAAATACGTTATCTGTTTTCTTTGACAAGTTATATAAGCTAAACTTAAAGCTGCTGATGTGTAATGAAAAGGTAAACCGGGTGCCCTCAGGTAAGAGTTTGAGATCCATAAAATGCAACAGTTGCTTGGCCTCTCACTTTTTTGTGAAATTAGGTTTTAACTTTTTAAAGAAAAATTATTACTTATCTGAGATAATTGGATAATAATTATTCAATTTTTATTTTTTGATTAAAACAGATGTTTTTGTGATATACTTGGATCAAAAATTTAAATTCTATATCCAAGATCTATTTGCATAACAATATTCATTCACAGTTTCTAATTGGAACTACATTGTGTATCTTTAGCTTGCTTAGATAAATGGTTTTCACAGAGGAGTTTTGGAACTTGTCTTTAATTTAGATAAAACCAACAGTGATGTGGTTACTGTAGGAATGGAAATGGAGTTCCCATGTTCTAAACTGTGAAGACAGTTCCTTCTGTAGTTCTTTCTACACATCTAACACGGAGTCCAAGTTGAAGAACATAGTGTGGTTGCTGTTTCGACCCCTCAAAGCACGGCATAGATAACTTAGCAAGATTAGGAGAAGCTTTCCATAGTTGAGTCTAACTATTCTAGAAGGAAGTTGTTGCCTTCTGTTTAATTACATTAATTGAAATGTGTTTCAGAGAAATGTTTTCAGGATATTTTGTATGCTGTAAAACACAAAAGAAGAGTATTGTGCCAATGGCCAAAGTTATATTACTACCATGTAGATGATGAAGTTCAAACTGACCCACTTCACCCAGAGTTTTAGAAACTAGAAGTCTGGGGACGCTGCATCCGCTGTATTGGTGATTCTTAAGTGTTGTACATGCTGTTTCATCTTGCAATTGTCCAGGATGAGGAGGAACAATGCCAGGCTATACCAGATGCAGAATTTGATTGCAGAGAGGCTGGCTTCAGACATAAAGCATCAACCAGTCTGTATGTTTTATCCTATAATTCCTTTTAGAACTAAACTGAGAAGGTTTTGGGAAAGGATTTGGGATGTTCACTGATTGAATGAATGACAGTATTACTAGACTCTAACAGTCAATTTAAATTGTGAAATAGAGAATGTAAAATATGTTCTGTATACTTGCTCTTAGTGACATCCATCATGGTATATCTATTAAATTTACTGTTTGTACAGTTCTGAATTATAGTTAAGATTACTGTTCGTGTAGGGAAACATGGTTATGATAGGAGCAAAAGAATAGACATGCCCCCCCCCCCATGCTATTTTTAAATTCACTTGTAACCGTTACTCTTATACTTGTGTATGACAAAATTAAATTTGTAAAACATTTTAGCATGAAAAATAAAATTTGTATCAACAAATTGTTTGCTTATGCTCTTGAAATCTTGAAGGTATAGATACTTTAGTCCCCTCGTCTCTGAGAGTCTTGAGAGTGAGTTCATCTTTGACTTCTCTTTCTTTCATCTACTCTAGCTTCCATTTTGTCCTCAAGTTCCACCCTTTCTACCCATGCAATCTCTCTGGAATCTTGTGTGTGGAATCTCTATTGCCTATCTTTACAGAAAAAAAAAAAAAAAGCCTAGTTCCTTCCCCTGGTGTTAACCCTTAATTATCTGATCACAGCCTAACTTTACACCCTATGTCTACCCATGAGCCTCCCAGCAAAGTTGAGAGCTGTGCTATTCCTTGGGAACATGTGTCAGCCCTTTGCTCATTCCATACATTTCTTCACACAAAATTCTGTATCCATTTATTCTCGCCTCCGTCCTATCATTAATATTCAGCTCATACCCCACTCCGTGCTCCCTTTCTTTCAAATGGATTCACAGTTGGTAACAGTTTTCCAGCTTTGTGCTTTTTAATCATTTGCCTAATTGTGAAAGGAAAAGTTATATTTAAACCTAAAATGTTTTCTTCTAAACTGAATTTAATAGTGTTTACATTTTTTAGAACATTTATTCAAACACTTTTCTCAACAGGTCTTTTTGTTGTTCTTGTTTTGAGACAGAGTTTCTCTGTGTAGCTTTGGAGCCTATCCTGGAACTTGCTCTGTAGACTAGGCTGGGCCTCGAACTCACAGAGATCCGCCTGGCTCTGCCTCCTGAGTGCTGGGATTAAAGGCGTGCGCCACTACCACCTGGCTAACAGGTCTTACTTTAAGCACAGTTTTAAAATGTTGTAAAAAAATAGAATGAGCTGAAGTTAGATGTGCCCTGAAGTATGTTGGTAGAAAAAATGAAGAAAGAAGCAGTGTTTGTTTGACTCTGATTTTTTTTTTAAAAAAACCTGGACAGTTTGTAAAGTGAGAAAGAAGTAACAAATTGATGAGGCTTTTATTCTGGCAAATTTCAATTCCCTTGATCAGAATTTTCAGATTTTCCTCTAAGATGTAAATTTTAGTTTTTAAGACAGCATATTGCATAGGACCCCAATATGTGATGTCATGTCTGCCTTGATTTGTGAGGAACAAAAGGCAAGCATCTGCAGACAGCTCTAATGATCAAAAACGGTATTTTGATGTACCGTGAGAGAGCACATTGAAGCTTAACTGTATGGTTCACAAACAGCTTTCAGAATGACAGTGGAAAGTGGTTGTTACTTTCTGACCAGCGGCTTTCTGCTTTTACTCTAATGTTCATTCTTGGAAGGGAAATTTCAGAAATGTGTGCAGTGCATTATATTTTATGGTGATGTCATGTCAAAAATTTGCCTTCTGAATCCAGCGCTGTAAGCACTTAGCCATCACAACCGTGGCCAAATTTATCATTATTTCATAAACCCAGGTACCAGGAATGAGACACATTATTTATAGAACTTTTAAAAAGTCACACTGAACAGATCAGGTGCAAAAAGAATCCAGACCCTAAATGTAAAAGAATGTTTCTCCCAATGAAACAAATCAACTTTTGTCTTATAATTCTTTTTTTGCTCTTTAGAGTAAACATAAATGAGCTATCAATTAGACATTAACAATCTTAGATTGAAAACATAAACAAAATCTCCCCTGGTCATGATTGTAAAGGGCTTGGTTTAGATAAATATAAAAACCTCAGCCAATAAGAAGTAGCCAACTAGGATGGTTATATAACTGGGGACTTTCCAACTAGATGAATTTTTTGGCATGTTGATTGTTTTCACATAGCTGAAAATTAAACTTGTGGGTTCATGCATGCTGCACAGGCGTTCTACTGAGCTACATCCTCAGCTCTAAAGAATTTTTCATTTTCCTACCAGATAATTCTGACCTTTTGTCATTGGGCCTCTGTTCTGTTACACATTACCCAATTCATTAATTTTTCTTATTCAAACTCTAATGTTACTAGAATTTTAGTCTTAAAAAAAAAGCCAAACCTTAAAAAAAAAGATGTTGGAGCAATTTAGTATACAAAAATAACGTGGCCCACATTCTTTTTATCTGGAGGCATTTTTACCTCCCTCCTGTCACCCTTAGTCACATTCGTCTTGTGATGAACAAGTCTGAGCTTCAGCAATGCTTCAAAGGGATATGAGGTAATGATGCTAAAGCATCAAACCACGCTCTCTCCCAGCTGACCCTCTGGACAGCGAGCAGTGTGCCTGCCTCCTTTCTGATGGCCGTCTGCATTCTGCAGTGCCTGGGCATCTTGGGGCATTCTCATTGGTCTATCTTCACAAGTTGAACAGATATTTTCTGTGTAAGCTATGGATGAATTAAGCAGCTCTGTACATTAAGGAATGATGAAGAAAATAACTTTTCTTATTAATCCCACTAAATTGGATATAAACTGTGTGGTGTATTTCCCATCTTTTGTTAGAAACAGATTATACAATTGTTTCCTTATTTTTCCCTTCAGTCATCTCTGAGTCTTAGACCTACCTTTATCATTTCACTATATTACAAAGGCAAATATCTTAAAACATATATACCTTCATAAATATCAGTAGGAAGACAACAGATTTTCCCAAACAACTGTGTTGTATGTCAATTCACTCGGTGAACAGGAACACTGACAAGGAGCCAGAAAAGATAGCCTCTCTGCAGGTGAAACCCCATAAAATAGTCTGTGCATCACCAAGATTTTTAAGCACTAGAAACACTCAATTTTTTTTTTTTACTTTCTAGTTGAAGCAGTGCTCAAAGGCATTTTCTCTCAATAAGCATTTTTATTTAGTTTATCTAGAACTACAGACAAAAATACAGGCAGCAGGCTGCCACTCTGCATTGCTTTATAAAGTGCCTATTTAAAGTTTTAGACATTCACTCTAATAGGATTCCAGTTGAGCTGCAGAAGCATTTTAACTAGGCCAGTTGGCTGTATCCAGAATTAATTGGAACTCAGACTAGTGCAGATAACAGATTGTATCAACTGTATTTATTTCAAGGCTAAGTTACTTTGTAGCTTAAAGGTTGGAACCTGAAAGCAGCATAGGACTATGCATGTGTGCTCTTACTATGAGCAATACTTTCTATTTCAGAAAAAAGGTAATATTCATGGGATTATTTGGGTTAGTTTAGCCCAAACTAAAAGACCAAATTTACAAAATGCCACGTAGATTCAAATCCACTTATTTCGAGTGTTATGTGGTTGTGGGATGTTAGGTGGAACTGAGGACTCCCATGTGCCATTTGGACTTTCTACCACTGAGCTGCACCTCCGTTCTTTTTATATTGAAGCAAGACTGGCCATGTAGCCCAGGCTGGCTTCCAATTCACTATGTAGGCTGGTTCCTGCTTGCTCAGACACCTTTCTTACACAACTCAGGCTCATCTGCCTAAGAATGGTATCACCTATATTAGGCTGGACCCACCCCTATCATTCAACAATGAAAAAATGCCCGCAGACATAACCCCAATTTGATAGAGGCAATTTCTCAGTTGAGGTTCCTTCCACCCAGTGACTAGCCGCTGTCAAGTTGATGTAGACTAATGAGCCACACCGTAGAAAGAACCACTTCTGAGGGTGTATTCAGAAAGTTTGCCTGAGAACAGAAGACCTAACCTGAATGTGGGTGGCGCCGTTCCACAGGCTGGAATCCCAGACTGAAAATAGAAAGGACAAAGAAACCGCACACCCGCGTTCATTTCTCTCTGTGTCCTGCCTGTGGACACAATGTGACCCCGCGCCCCTGCCGCCATGACTTCTCTGTCAGAATGTTCTCACAGCAAACTGTGGCCCCAAATAAGCCTCTCCCCCTGGGGCTGCCTTTGGCAGATATTTAATCAAGCAACAAGAAAAGTAAAACAGAGCCCAAGAGAAGCTCAGTGTAGTCATCTCTGGATAAACAGTGAGTTCTATCAAGCCCACTTCTAAAATACAGAAAGCAAAATGATACCACACGTAGAGAAACTGACCAGTAAGCAGCATTTGTGAACACTGCATGTAGTGGTGGACACCTGTAACCCAGCACTCAGGAACTTGTACCCAACCCCAATAGCACATTCCTTTCAAACACATACTGGTCAGAACTTTACCCTATTACATTACTGTAACATCTATTACTAATACAAACCTGCATAACTTACACTACTATGGACTATTGCATGGTGACTACTGTTTCACCTGAATGCTGCACAAACTATAAATCATCAAAAAAAATTATACACCAGGAAATGTGAACACTTGGTAACTCAGTAATGAAATTAAAATGGAGATCATTTACTCCAGAATACCTATGAAACCATTACATTTTAAACACCCAGGTATAAGCTGTGATAGTCACAATGTGAAGTGTTCTCAATCCCATGTGTCCTCAGTGATGCTATCTTGAAAAGCTATGAAAAAACTGGGGAAAGCTGATTTATCTTTAGATTTTTGTTTTTTCTTTTTCCTTTCCTCTTTCCTTCTTTCCATTCAATTTCACTCTCTTCATAGTTACAACATACTGTAATGGGCTCTTGGAAAGGAATTATTAATGCATTTGTCATCAAGGAGAAATCTTGCAAAAGGAAAATTGGTGTTATTTTTTTTTTATAGCACTGATGAGGAGCAGAGCAGAAACATAAACTTCTAGGCTGTGTTTTAACAGGCAATACACTGCATTATTAAGGATTCATTTCAAGAACATCCTTAAATAGTGACCTTAGAATTAAAAAGGAGGAATTAGGGGGAAAAGGGTGGGAAGGAAGGAAAAAACTGTAAGGAAACCACTCAAGGATGTAACTGGATAAGATAAATGGTGGATAATTGCACAAAAAATGTATTGACTAATATGTGGCTCACAGAACATTAGCTATTTTTAGGAATTATGTAAATTTTTTATGGAGTCTTATGACATGCATCTCTACCACTGAGTTCTAATTCTAGACCCATAAGATTGTACTCCCCTCCCCCCATTTTCCTGAACATATCCATAAGCCTTGACAAAATCAACATGGAGATGTTTATCAATAGCTTTCACACATTTAAAACATTTTAATCTTTCGCTCAGTAATTTTATTTACAAAATTAGAACTAAAAAAAGATAAAGTATATACATACCATGCATTAAATATTCTATATGTTGTATCTAATATAGTATAATTATATAAAATACAAGATTAATAAAATCAATTATTAATGAAAAAGTAGCAAATTATTCAGCCATAAAATATAATGTTTAAAAGTCAATTTAAAGTGGGTTGAAGACCTTACTGTAAGTTCTGAAACTTTGAAACTGCTAGAAGGAAACACTTCAAGATAAAGGAGTTGGCAAGAAATTTCCAAAAAAAAGCTTCAATTTCCAGCAAGTATTGAGAAATGAGATTACAGGAAGTTAAAATCCTTCTAAACAGTCAAGGAAATAGAGGAGAAGGACAGTTACAGAATGGGAGGAAATCTCTGCCAGCTTTGTACCCAACAAGGGATTAGCATCCAGAGTACATAAGGAACTCAGAAAGTAAACAGCAACCTCTCCCAAATAATTCAATAAATGAACAAATGAACTGATCAGAAAATTCTCCAGAAGAAGCCAGTAAACACATGAAAAAATGCTGACTATCCTTCGCCGTTAAGGAAGCAAAAGTCAAAATTACACATAGATTCCACACTACCTGAGCTCAAACGCTACCACCAACCAAACAAGTGATAGCAAAGCTGGAGAGGATTTGGGAAAAGGGAACTCGATGGGCAATCCATTAGTGTAGCCATCATGAGGTTCATGTGGAAATTCCTTAAAAAACCAAAACCAGAACCACCACAGGGCGCCAGTGAGATGGCTTAGCACCAAGCTTGACAGCCTGAGTCCCATCCCTGGGGTCACTCACAGGAGTGGAGGTGGAGGTTGCCTACAGGACCATTTATAAGCAGCTGCACCACCAAAGATGGCTCTCCCTGGCAGCCACTAGCCACCTTAGAAATGTGTGGAACCTCTTGATCTTGTATATTGACTTCTGAGCTGCTTGTGATCCTCTCCTTCACCCCTTTATATCTCCCCTGACAAGTCCCTTGTCCATGACCTCTTGAGCCCCCTTGGCGGTCTGTGTGGCTGGCTCTCAAGCAGAGCCTCCTGGGCTTTCCTTAACTCCGTGTGTCCCTCCTTCTAAGCCCCTTATGCACCACCTCTTGAACTTTGTTTTTCTTTCCCTTTCACAAGGGAATGTTAGGGGCCCAGGCTTATGAGGGTCTCTTGTTGGAACTAAAGCTGCTCTAAATTGAAGAGAATAATGACCATGACAAATAACAGAGTTACACACACACACACACACACACACACACACACACACACACACACCATATATAACTTGATTAGATTGCCACATGTGTACACCTCAAACCTGATTTACTCGATAATCATAACTTATAGTGTTAAAGCCAGGTGAAGTCCCACAATTAAGGTATTGTCTAATTTTGTTTAATCTATTTTTCTACAATTTTGTTTGTCCTTAACATTTTATTATTTAAATAGTACCACTTAAGCATACTATAACAAATTTTATAAGGAATAGAGATGGAAAAAAAAAGCTAGTTTAGTATTTCTTTCTTTATCAATTCATCATCTTTAAATGTGTCTGTGTAGTGAAGGAAATGATAAAATGAAGTATGGATTTCCAAATCAGAACTCTATCGTTCACAGTTTCCTTTAAGTAGAGACGCTGATCACTGTGGAGACAGCTGCTTACAGTCCTACTTGAATTTGATTGGGAAAAAAATCAGGAATTTTACCTCTTGTAAAACCCTCCCACTGCCCAAAGATATCCTGTCTTTAATAAAGGCCATTTATTTTCTCCTTTATCTGCTACAGCCAGGGGATGAAGAAACTTCCAACAGAGTCATAGCTTCCTGTATTTTTGGTTTCATCCTGTTAAATATTTTACATAAATTCTGGTGGAGTATCATAGGCAGGCGTCTCTCTATTGACGACTATATAGCTGTATTATATATCTTCATCTACGACAAGTTCTAGGATCAAGTGGAACCACGCATATATGTATAAGAACTCGGCTAGGAGGAAGCCATATTGTAAACCCAGACGGCTTTAACCTCATTTCTAAAATTACCCTCCACATAGAGATTGGCGTAAGTGACTATATGATAACAATGGGTCAAAGGAAAACACAAAGGATAAGACTAAGCCACAACAATAATCGTTAAAAAGAACTCACGAAGCAATCCTATAGGAAGAAGAAAAGTGAGTAAAAATAAGAAGTGCCAGCTATAGAAAGAGAAGAAAAGAGAAGAGTAATGTTAAAGTACAAGCGTGTTCATAGTATAAAAAAATACGTGTATTCAAAGATATAGAAGAAGAAAGTGCAAGAACGTTGAAAAGTACAAGACAGATTAATCGCTGAAGCTATATGCCAAAAGAAGCAATATGACATACATCAGAAAGTAAGAATGCACAGCTATATCAAGAGACTCTCTCGTGTCTCATTATCTCTCTCTATAGATAAGAGAACTGACATATTTAGTGCGTAGAGCGTGAGAAGTGATGTGAATACCACGAACTCACACTCTAACATAATCAGATCTGTTGAACTCACACGCAGTGTACTCTCCAGTGGATATGTTGTTGACTTAGATGAACATTGATTGGTTAGAGTATTATTAACCACCCCTATCGAGTTCGAGCGATGGAAAGCTATACTCAAAAGTATCAGATTACATTAGTAGTTAGCAAGTTGTTGAGTATCGTGTGGCTCTTTGAGGAACTTGTACCGCTGTGACTGAAGCCATGCACGGAAGAGAATCTGTAATTTAAAAGATTAACCCTGCTTTGAGTGTGTGAGAGAGCGCAGCGACAACTATTAGGTGTCTCTGTGAGACAGTAAATGGCTAATTACTATGTTCTCCCTCTCTGGCAGGATGTACTCCAGCTTCTCTGACATATAGCTTCAAGTAATGCTAGATGAGTCAGGATACATTGCTACCCATGCAAAAGTTCCATAGTACGCCTAAGAGGTGTGCACCGCGATGTAACTTGTACTGTCCCTGTTAAATAATTCCCAGTATGGCTCTAGAGCGCGTAAGCCTAATATGAGACACGCTTTAACCCCAGTAAGGAATCTCACCTAGTCGGCGCAGACTATCATTGTAGAATAGCAGAGAAGGAGTAGGGCCCATTAGTTAGCATGAAAACAAGACTCCGACTTTCACTAAATGTCTGAGAACAATCCCTTGTATATAGATATATCCACCATATCATTCGTAAGAGTAATACACATACACGCGATTTAGGATGTGTGGATGACACAGTTGCTCATAGCGTTTCAATAATATATAACCTAATGGGAGCTACTAACGACTATTCTTAACTCTACTATATGTTTACTTGTTATATCATCTATCGCATACTACTTAAAGCTAACATACTTATCTACTAAGTAGATTGGAGCTTAGAGATAATATACATCTAGAGTTGTTATACAAGAGATTGAATGACATAGAGCTATACAAAAAATCTTAACCAAAAATCAGAACTGAATAGCTAATCGCAACGAATAGAGCGCTCGTACAAACAAAACATGTAGAACAACATATGTATGATTGATCGATATAAACTGTGGTAGTGATCTTGATACGAGTACTATGGTATATAAGAGGGCCCTGATGTCTTATTATCTCTTTCAACAAGCTTCTCTTCCATAAGCCGTAGCCACACAACAGCACACAGATATCACCACCTAAATCACACAAAAATTGAATATATTACCATCATAGGAGTGTATTCTCTTAGATATGATTACATATGAGATATATCAAGGTAGACAAAACATAACAACACCTACTCATATAATACGCAAGCCTAATGTATAGAGCAAAGTCGAGAGATACGAACTAAATGCTCTAGTATCTCATATACTTAAGCTTTGGCTCATTAAATATACAATATCCCACAAATGATGCGTCTACACATATTCCAAATTTGATCTGAGATGAGTGCCAGAAAACGTTATCTCCAAACACAGGAGATATATCTAAATAAACATACAAACATCAAGAAAGCTGAAGTTCACTACATATTTCCTTGAGATAAACTATTATTACACAGTCTAGGATGCTATATATAGCTAATGTGTTTTATTATCGATTATTTTGATATTGTTCTATTCATGGCAATAATAGATGACATTGAGTTCTAGCTGAGGCCACTACTGCTAATGTGAGTTTACCCATATCTTACCATAGAAATATGATAATTTGCGGCGCCATGTGCGAGCGAGTGCAGAGTAAGAACTCACCTTCGACAGAATCACTGAGACCACAACAAGTCTAACTATGAGAGGCTATATCTCCCGCGTAACAATTAACATGCTGCAGTATTCTTTGTGCACTACTGCTTTTACATAGGGATTTAAGCAAAAAAGCTTGAAATCATTTTTGGGATGGAGAAATCTACAGATATCAGTATCATGAAATTGTCTTATCACCATGTGCATTTATGAATTATATCCAAAGTATGGATAGATGATATATTAGATGCTTATCCCGACACTGTAAAGGTGATTACAGCCTTTTGGATTGATGTGTGAGCTCAATGCACAAAGCAGTTAAGGACTAATAAATCAGCTGCCTTTGTGGGAATGTCTTCCTGATGCCTCAGTCATCTGTCCATCAGGATTGTCTCATGGGCAATGGTGCAGCTCCTCACAGAGGCAGTGAGCACTCACCTTGCTGTGGTGAAGATTCTAGCCTTCAGTAGGGAGTGTGATTGGCAAGGAGATTCCAGGGTTTAAGAAGAGTCCTTTAAGCTTTGCATCTCATCCTTTTAAACAAGCATGGGCAATTCTCTGCAGTCTTACAAAACTCAGATCCTCAGTGCATCTCGAATAGATTTGAGATTCCACACAATAACAGGATTCACTGGGAATGAGAAGGTTAAATGAATCAGGAAGTGGCTGGCTGCCCCAATCACTTACTTGTTTCATTAACTAAAATTAAAAACTAATTAACATATTTTGTCTTCTAGCCCCATTCAGAGATCCCTGTCAGTTACATATTCGAGCCCAATTGGAAAAACTATAAATTTGGTTTCTGAGGGGAAAATGACACAAGAAGAAAGATAGAAGGTCAAGAAGAGACTATAATTGGGATGATAGTAGGGAGTGGATGCTTGGTGTTCATTCATAAATGAGAAAGGTTGGGGCCAGCAAATCTCTGTGGGTGGGGTTCAAACTGTGCTGGGGAGATTAGATACTGAGATTGTGTGGGGCTCATACCAGACATTGATAATGACAAGGTCTAGGTGTGATGCTGGGGACTGAGTGAAATTAAGGGTGGAAAATGAGATTTGAGAAGAAACAATTTAAAGAAGGATGGAAGTCTTCACTTCACATAGACTATTCTAGAATAGATGTGTGTTGTGTGTGTGTGTGTGTGTGTGTGTGTGTGTGTTGTGTCTTTCACAGTGGTAAGGATTAAACCCAAGGCCTTCCATGTGCTAATCAAGCACTCTACCACTAAACAACACTCCCAGTCCATGGCATATTATTCAATAAATTGCAGCAAATACATCAATAATTTTCATTTCAAGCACCAAGTACTTTCAATTCCTGAAGCACTTTGCCTCATCTCTGCAGCTCTGAGAGGGGAAGAAATGGCATTTCAACTAGAAGTTTCCTCAGAGCCAAGCAAGCACTATTTCTGCCATGCTACCTGAAGCGGATGAAGCCTGGCATCTCACCAGAGACAATTCTAGGAAAAATGAGTTAATTTAACAACTTGAATTGTGACTCTCTGATGCGGGATGTTAAAAAGCCAACACTTTCTGCAAGAGTTGTTCCAGACTCCAGGGGAAACTTGGTCTGTCTGAATAATAATAAACCATAATGGTAATAGCAAGTGCAGCTCTCGGGGGCACTAAGCTTTAATGACTCAATATTTGTGGAACCTTTTGAGCACCTCTGAAGTTATGTAAGCATAAATGAATAAGTAGAGACATCGTATTCCATTGTTATTTCTGCATTAAATCTTTCCTGACAATTTCTTTTACTACTTTATAAGGTGGGTACTATATGAACAGCTATGGGAGAAATAAAATATGAAATAATATGTAGTAATAGTTCCAGGAGAAATAATTATACTATCATATCATTGAAAGAGAATGAGGTCATTAATTGGCCCTCTAAAAAGTAATTTCTATGCTATAAAGTAGAAGAAAATGAGATTCTGGAATGAAAATTTTTGATATGAATGTCTGTAAGACCTTGAAAACCAACTTGCTTTATTTTCTTATGAGGGAGACAGGAGGGGTTTTTGGCAGTTCTTTGCATTGAGGAAATTTTGTTTTCATTGTTTAATTGTTCACTTGATAATAAATTTTACATTTTTTCCTTGTATGCCTTCCACAATGCCTCTCTATCCATCTTCTATCACCAACACTATCTGTATGGTATCATAGTACTCATAGTCAGTTTGAGACACATCCACAACCCTATACATCATTAGCGTGCTTTCTAAAACATACTATTGAATTACAATGGTGTTTTAAATCTCAACTGAGATAGCTGAAAATAAAGGTCAGAGGCCCAAACTATCTTCCAGCAAGCTTTATGGAACACCTAGATTTTCACCTTACAGAGATTCACTGAGGCCAAAAGAGTCATCCTTTAACATGAAAACTCCAAGGGAATGGATTCTGTTAAGGCAAGAGCTATCCTCACCTGTACCATTTCCCCTTTCTCCAGCTAATACCATTTACCTCCAGACCAAAAAAGAAAAAAAAGAAAAAAGAAAAGAAAAGCTTCTAGGAGTGAAAAGGAATGGACAAACAGTTGGATCACCTCTTTGTGAGGAGAAGAATTCTATTTAGAGCAACTCCTTACTCCGTACACAGTTTGGAGAAGGTTTGACTTCCTGTAGGAAGGCGGGTGTTGTATAGTGCTGCCAGCCAAGCCTTACAGCCATTAATAATGGAGCCCATTACCTGTGCTCAGATGTCTTGCTCACCCTTGATGCCGAGGGGAGAGACTTGGTCCTGCCTCAACTGAATGTACCAGACTTTGCTGAATGCCCATGGGGAGGTCTTACCCTTTTGGAGGAGGGGATGTGGGTAAGCCAGAGGGGAGCGGGAGGAGGGATGAGAGGGGGATCTCTAGCTGATATGTAAAATGAATTTTATAAAATTTTACATAATTAAAAAAAAAAACAATGTCATCAGAACAGCTAAGCCCACATTCAAGAGATTCTCAACGTTGGGACTGTTGACAGTCCTTCATACAGGGGCCTGGATTCTAGTCCATTTCCCTCCCCCATCCCCTGGGTCTCTTTCCTGGAGTCTCTTGCTGGCTTGCATGCAGGGATGGTCCACATACATAAATCCTAGCAGTAGGCAAGAAACATCTGTTAGTATAGGTGGCCTCTGATCTTGGCACTGACAGTGTCCCTCTGGCATTGGGCCAAGGTCAATCTAGGATGCTGTTGTATGAGGGAAGATGAGTAAATGATGAATGTGGAAAGCAGAATCTAATGAGTCCAGCTTCTCTTAATACTCCATTCAGTTACAGAACGAAGAGCCTGGCAATTCTGAAATGGAACCTGATTCCCAGATTCATGTTCCTCCATGATTTTGAAACACAAGCCAAGAATGGGTTGGGAAGTGGAGTCTCCAAGAGGGTAGAGGATTCCATATGTAGACAAGGTCCATACAGACATACCACGGAGCACAGGAAAACATTTCCCTCACCGCTGCGTGTGCGCGCTTGCCCACAGTGTTTTAGATAGATAATGGAATTAACTTTGGAATTGTACTGTTTGTTACAGATCCTTTGTTCTTATACAACTGTATTTGTTCATATGAAGGTAAAAGACAAACTATTTTATTTATGGTTTGTTTGATTCTCTGTGACAGGTTCTCACATAGCCCTAGGCTGCCCCTTATCCTCCTGCCTCATTTCCCAAGTGCTAAGATTGTCATAGGTGTACACCACAATACTAAGCCTGGTGGCAATTTTAAGTTTTGTTTTGTTTTTGTTTTTATTATTGCTTGTTTCTGTAGTGGTGAGGATTGAAACAAGAGTCTGCCACGGGCTACTTTTACCAATTGAGCCTCTATCTCAAGCCTCTTTTCCCTTTTATTTTGAAACAAGGTCTCTCTATGTTGCACGCTGGCTTTGAACTCACTCTGAAGTCAGGTAGGCCTTGAACTTGCGATCTTCTGCAACAGCTCCAAACTCCAACCCAGTAGCTGTGATTCCTATCTGCACCATCAAGCCTACTACATTCTTTCTTTTCTAAAGACCTGAACCTGATTATGTAAGCAGGTACTCACAGCTTTCCTTGGATCAAGGTTTGGTAGCAGCGAGAGGAAATTATTAGGTATATTAGTAATATTCCATACTACGCTATGAAAGAAGAAAGGGAGGTAGAAGCATGTTATGCAGCCTTCGAAGTTTCCCTAACATCTTACTTTAAAATGCTTCCACTTTCCATTGTGAGCACAGCACTAATCTACACATAAAATAAAAAGCGATAAAATTTCTAATAGCCTGCCTAGATGAGTGCTTATTATGTAGACACTTGTAATACAGTAAATTTTAAAATCATTATGTAACTAGATTTTAGGCAATAGAACTGTGGAAAGCACCTCCATTGTACATGCATGAGGAGGCTGAGAATCAGAGCTCCAAATCTTTCCAGTTATCTATATCCAAAGCTTAATGCTTTGGTCTTTCCTAGTCATTTTATGGCAAAAGCAGGATTTGACTTGCATGTCACAAAAATATACTGCTTCAAGAACTACATGTATAATATATGCAATATATACTATAAAGTAATTAATATAATATTTATGTGTATGATGTTTTGCTGTTCTCTCATGGGAAGTATTGTTTAAATGATTTACTCATAAATGATTTTTTCTCTTGTGTATATAATAGTAGGGTTTTTTATATTCTGACATGACTCTGTTTTGAGTATGTATGCACCGTAAATATTTTCTGTGGTTGACTTACTTTTCTTCGGTAAACAATTTAATGAATCAAAATTCTTATTTTAATAACTTTCAACACTTCTATGCTGCATGTATATTTTTATTCTTTTTAACAAAAATTAGTCTTTTCTTTTAGCTTATAACTTGGCTTAATCATAAATAATTTGGTACAGAATATGAAGGACCGGGGCTTGTATTTTTCAGAAGTCTGACTACTAAGTGACCTGGCATCATTACTGAGAAAGCTGTAATGCTTCCACTGAACTGTGACATTATTATACTGGTCCACCATGTGTTTCTGGTTCTTTTCATTTGTTCACGTTGACTGGTCTAGAGAGAGTATATGTAATAAATGTAAAGCTGTGACATTCACATTCATCTGGCAATAATAAAAAAAGCCTAATCACTGAAGTTTAACATAGATTAAACCTTCACCCTAACATTTCCAGAGGTTGAGAGTTTAAGTGTACTTCTGAGTTGACACAATAAATCCACAGTTTGTCATGTGTCTGCTAAGCATTTGCTGTCCATTTTCAGGCTTGCCAACTCATGTCCATATTGCAGGCAAGAGGAAAAGTAAAGGGGGATGAGGTGGTATGTCTATGAGGAAAGCAAAGGTGTTCTAAGAATACTTCAGCCTTGCTTTTCTGGAGAGAACTCTGTAAACGCAGGCAACAGTAGGGTGATATCCTGTACTTGGGCAACTGCTACATGAACGCAACCAAGGCTTTGTGAAAAGGCAAGAAAGATGGAAATTGGGTATAAACTAATAGCATATGTTTAAAAATATATTAACATAGTGCAACACTACTTTTAGCACAAAATAACCTCTATTAGTTATCAGAAGTTCCACTGGGAAAGAACAATGAGTTTACAGAAAATTAATAATGTGTCTATATAATTACACAACATTAAAAAAGCAAAGGGAAAGGAAATAATAAATCTATGTGTTAAAATACTATAAACACAATAACAAATAATACTAATAATGATGTAACATAACTCCCCATGTTATGCTATACAGGTACAAACTTAAATTGTCCTAATAACAGATTATACAAAATCAGCTATCACAATGGTAGAGAAAGCACTTAATATGTGGTACTGTAAAGGTACAAAGAATTTTTAAGATAGTGGGTTAAACAGAAGTTTTTAAATACAACTGAAATTTAAAAGAACTTAATTGTTATCATTATTTTTCAATCTCCATTATTATCCTGGAATATGATTTTTTAATTAGAAAGTGTGTTCTGGGTAATGTACAATTAACAAGAGATAATGCTGCATATACAAAACCGACTTTTCTTTAATACCACAATTTGCATGGAAAGCTGCTGTGCAATAAGACTTTAACAGAAAATTGAGGTTAAGCTATTTGTCAGAGAACATCTATTTCTAATTTCAAAGGTTATTAAAATCATTTGAAAAGTTCTCTTTCACCACATCCTCTCATTCCACTTGGTAGAATTCTTATTGAGCCCCACAGGGCTTGGAAGCTCACGCAAGCCAGTCCCATGCAGGAATATTTTATTCTGTTGGCTTATTGCATAGTCATTAAGAAGACTGATACTTTTTCTAAAGTAATTTTCATATTTCTGATTAACCTTCCGCTAACTTATTTAAGAAGTTGTGGGGTGCATTACAGATGTCTGATAAAGTAAATTAATTCTAAGTTGAAACCTCATTTCAACCACTATTGTATATTTTATTTCATCCAGTTAAGTCATTAACAAAAAAATACTAGAATTTTCACTCTAAAGTAATTTTTTTTTTGGATGCAGGTCTCTCAAATTCACAAACTTCCTTCCTGAGTCTCCTAATTGTTGAGCATGCAGGTGTAAACTATCGTTTTTAGCAAGAGGTCACACACACACACACACACACACACACACACACACACACACACCAATGCTCCATTTCCGTTGCTATGATGGGTACCTTCTGAGGTTCTTTACATGTACCATCTCCATCTTTTTCGCCACCGGTTTTTGGCTTCATTTGGTTAGAAAAAGGCAAGGCATCCCACTAGTGGAGAGGGTGCCTGAACTGGCCTGTCTTGGAAACTAGATTGCTGAATACCCTAACTGTCATGATAGAGCCTTTATCCAGTAACTGATGGAAGCAGATGCAGAGATCCCCAGCGAAGCACCAGGCCGAGCTCTAGGAGTCCAGTTCAAGAGAGGGAAGGGGGATTCTATAAACAAGGGGGGTCAAGATCATGACAGGGAAGCCTACAGAGCCAACTGAACCAAGCGTGTGGGAACTCAACGAACTTTAGACTGACAGCTGTAGAGCCTGCATGGGACCAGACTAGGCTCTGTGCATATGGGAGGCAGTTGTGTAGCTTGGTCTGTTTGAGGAGTCCCTGGCAGTGGGATCAGGATCTATCACTGGTGCATGATCTGGCGTTTTGGAGCCCAAGAATTCACTCTTATTTTGAGATTGGCGATATGCATTACTTCTTGATGCTTTCTCTCTAAACCTTGTGTATTACACACATGCAGTCACGGTCCTCAGGTCTGCTTCACATCCAACCTTTAGTAAACACATGCTCCTTGCTTAGACCCTGCGTCACAGTTTCTCCACAAGGATGTTTTGCTTTTCTTGTCTACTCTAATAGCTAAAACATTTGATTATAAACCGAAGATGGAAAGTTGAAGTTCTTCACTAACAGAGAGAACACTTTTTGCCCTATTTTCTTAAATCAGTTACACACAGACACACGCACAGACACACATTATTATTATTTATTATTATTGCTATTATTATTAATTGCTACTACTACTGCTATTACATTGGCTTATTTATTTTGTGTGTATATGTCTGTCTGTGTCTGTGCATGCCATCTGTGTCTGTATCTGTGTGTGTCATCTGTGTCTGTGTGTGAGGGGGTGGTCAGAAAATGGCTTTCTGGAGTGGATTCTCTCCCTCACAATGTGGATTTTAAGGATGAAACTCAGGTCTTCAGGCTTTGTGCCAAGTACTTTTAACCAATGAGCCACATCACTGGCCCCTTTAAGCTACATTTCAACACCCTTCTGTTCACAGCACTTTTGGTAATAGGTAACTTTTTATAATATAGACTGTATTTTGTCATTTACAAAAAAATTGGCTTAGCAAATTCATATAAAGACTTGAAAATTCATTGTTCTTTAACAAATTATAAAGCCATTTCTTACTCTAATTTAAACATATCTTGATGCCTAATTAAAAATAAAGTAAGCATTCTCATGTGATGAATTTTCATATCACTTTATTTGCAGGATAAATAATGTTAAACTTTGTAGTCAGCAACGTGTTAGCTTTTGTGCTTGTCCATAAAATCTTAGTTATAACTAAAATATGTAGAGATTACTTTGGAAAGTAATTGAGTTTATTAAAATTATTTTAGATCTTTTAAAATACAAAATGATTAATATTTTGTCACTCTGAATAAAAAGCAATTCAGTTAAGACATAGATTGCTAAATTTCAGAAAATATTTTTAATAGATCAAGAGCCTAAATCAAACATCAAAGATGCTGTTTCAACAAAATTTTAGCTATCTATGAGATGGACTTAGTCTTTATTACTAAAAAAAATAAGATGAGTCAATTAATATTTGTGTATGTGTATTCATGTGTGTGTTCGAGTGTGTGCTTTTGTGTATGAAAGCACATGTGTTCCACAGCATAAGTGTGAAGGGCAGAGGGCAGCCGCAGTCTTAGACTTCTACTTTGTTTGAGATGAGGTGACTCTTGTTCACTGTTGTGTCTGCTGGGACATCTGCCTGCAAGCTTCTGGAGATTTTCCTTTCTGTGATAGAATGACAGGAGCTTGTGAGCTACCACATCTAGCTTATTGCATGGGATCAGGCAATCAAAAGTTAGATTGTCAGGTTTGCATGGTTTAGCCCTCATTAATTTATGAAGAACAAAAATTTGTATTTTTATGGTTCTGGTGGCTCAGAGGTTCAAGGTGAAGGGAATGGGTTAGGTGTCTGGGGAGGGTGTTCTCTAAACTTCCAAGAAGTCACCTTGAATATTATGTCTTCTCATCAGGAGGGAAAAAGCAAACAGGCACCATCTCCATCAAGCCAGCATTTTAACTGATGAGACTCCACTCAAGAGGGCAGATCACTCATGACTTAGCATCTCACTTCTTCAAAGTCCCTAAATTCTAATACTTTCATGTTGAATATTAAGATTCAACATTAATTTTGGAAAGGAAAGAAATCTTTGAATCATTGCAGAGACAATAAGCAATGCACAGTCTACATCCAGGTAATGATCAGCCACTTGGGTAGACAAAGTAGGGAGTTGTCTATCTGATGAGGCTTGAGGGCATCTCTTCAAAAGCATTCATATTAATTACTATGTTTTAAATTCCAGTTAATAATTTTAACCAAGTAGAAGGGTTTCATTTATATCTTGGTCAGTGTAAGCTCAGCAAAAGGATGGGCAAGAAACATATGGAGGACAATATCAAATCCTACAGCCCCATGTCCAGCATCTAGGGCTTTTAATGTAATGCTCTGTGTTCCAAACCACTTAATAGCACCACTACTTCAGCTCTACTGTATGAGACATGCACAGAATATGGGAAGGTTTGTTACTTGTGGTAGAGAGAAACTTCCAAAGTAATGCCAAGCAAAGAAAAACATGAACATTTTTAAAGGCTTTTATGTACATACGTACATATATTCATATATGTGTTTATGCCATGGATGACAAAAGCATCAGATTCCACTGTAGCTGGAGTTAACAGGCAGCTGTGTGCCATCCAAGCTGAGTGCTGGAAAAGAAGCTCAGATCCTCTGACAGAAAAGTCAGTACTCTTAACCACTGAACCATCTTTACAGCTCCAGAAACACACAGATTTTATCTGGGATAGCCTAAACATATTAATTCAGGAAATGATATTAGAAGCATCGACATGTTAACAATATCTCCAGTTTGAAAGTATGGCAAAAAGAAAACACATCAATTTCTGTGGCTGTTATTTTTAAGTTTTCCAGCCTTGCTTACAAATTTCTAGTTTAACTTCTGATGAATTGAGTGATTAGGAGTCCTCACTTCAACTCTTATGGCAATAAAAATTGCTGAAGAAGCACCCCCACACCTTCAATAATCACTTTTCTAGGATTCATCCGAGAACTACAGTTTTGGGCAAACTGCTGCCCACCATCAGAAAGATGAGCAAATAGAAGTACTCAAGTACAACACAGAGTCTCTGGAGCAGAAGTTGCTGGAGCATAAACTGAAGGGAAAACTTCCAGGGTGACTTTGATGACTGGTGGGAGTAAGACCCTTAGCTAGTGGAGGAGTAAGGAATCTGTG
>NW_023505142.1:0-118000 GCF_004664715.2 Peromyscus leucopus | reverse complement strand
CAGCAGATGGGAAGAAATACAAAGACCTAGAGCCGGACATTTTGTGGAGGAGAGAGAGAGAGAGAGAGAGAGAGAGAGAGAGAGAGAGAGAGAGAGAGAGAGAACTTCGAATCCACAGTTCTAAACGTTTTGTCAGTATCAATTCCTTCCCTGCCAAAGCACAGGAAGCCTGTGAAAGAGGGGGAAGACAGGTGATGGAGAACACTAAGAGAACAAGGTTCTCTAAAACAATTGAGCAAAGCTCATATAAACTTACAGAGACTGAAGCAGCATGTACAGAACCTACACAGGTCTGCACCAGGTCCTCTGCATACATGCTATAGCTTTCAGTTTAATACTTTAATGCCTGTGTAAACAAGTTGATCTCAATTCTTGTGCCCTTTTGGGGCTGCTTTAATTCTCTGTTGGCTTGGCTTGTCCACTTTCAATATGATGGTTTTCATTTTGTCTTATTATATTTTATTTTGTTGCAGATATCTCATAGAAGTCTGTTCTTTTGTAATGAGGGAGGAAAGGAGTAGATCTGGATGGGAAAGGAGGTGGAGAAGAACTGGAAGGAGTAGAGAGGGAGGGAAAACTGTATTCAGAATATGTTTTATGAGAAAAGGATCTCTGTTTCATAAACAGGGGTAAACCATGAGTCCCAATGACCTGTTCTTACTGTCACATGTCATCTGATTTATTGGTCTCAGGGAATGTTATTTTATTCCTACAAACTGAACATAGCCCTCATGAACTTAACAGTGAATTTTAATGCTGCCTCTTAATTGAAAAAATATTGATTAGTATTGCTATATTAGTGAGTCAGTCCTTTGAAGACATTAGAATTTGCAGTGAAAGATGCTCTTCAAGCTTACTAAAAAATGCTGGTTGTGGTTTTATTTATGCCCATAAGTTTATATAGAAATGAGCTTCTGCTCAAATTGTTTGACTAGCTACTTAACTCTTTGTTATAATTGAGCACTTCAAACACTAAAACAAATTCAAACAAAACTATGTCATTTAGATTCCAAAGTCTACATATTTTTCTCCTACTAGTTATCTGTTCTAATGAAATATAGCTTAGTGATTTTAACCATGATAAAAATACCAGCCTATAGCTGATACTTGTCCAGTTTGGTTTTACATGAAAACCAAGTAATAAATCATAAGCAACTTCTCTTAATTTAGATAGCACAGTTTCCAAGTTTAAAACTTTTAAAACTAATATCCTAATGTTTGGGCATTATGCATCACAAGCTAAAACTTTACACAAATAACATTCATTTAAAAATTTTAAGTTGTTTCCTTTAAGAAGAATAGTGTGGCTTATTTGTTTTTTGTTTTATTTTGTTTGGTTTGCCTTTAAATTTATTTTATTCAGAATGTTTCTAATTTTATATTTTCACAAAGACACCCCCATTATATTGGTCTATGGGCAAACCTGTGGTAAATTTCCTTTCTTGATTGATTGATGTGGGTTGGCATATCCCACAAGGTGTGGGTACCATCCTTGTTCAGGTGGCCTAGATGGTATAGAAAAGGAGGCTGAGCCATCCACAGGGAGCACGCTAGAAAGCAGCACTCCTCCATGGCTCCTGCTTCAGTTCCTGCCTTTAGGTTTCTACCCTCTTTGAGTTCCTGCCCTGACTTCCTTCAGTGGTGGACTCTGAAGTGAAACTGCAAGCTGAAATGAAGTCTTTCCTTCCCAAACTCCTTTTGCTTATGGTGTTTTATCACAGCAGCAAAACACCAATTAAGAGAATAGCTCTAATTAGAGACAGGGGTGGGGGAAAGAAAGAAAAGGAAAAAAAAAAACTAATTTAGGACCATGGTGGGGCTAGAGATATAGTTCAGTGATGTAACTCCTTCTAAGATCACACAAGGCCAGAATTCAATGCCCTCTCCTTCCTTCCCTATATCAATATAATATAAAAATGTAAGCAATCAAGGTTGGAGGGGAGATTGCTCAGTGGTAAAGAACACTTTTTTCTCACAGGAGACCCGGATTTGGTTCCCAGAATCCACATTGTAGCTCAACATCTGTAGCTCCAATTCATGGGATTCAATGGCTTTTTCTGATCTTCTCGGGCATCAGGCACCATCACAGTGCACGCACATACACACAGGCAAAACACCCATACCCATAAAAATGAAATAACTAAATTAGTAAGCAATACAGCTATATATCAAGTAGTACATCACAGTCCTATTCTCTTGAGATAACCAAATTTCAAAGTTCTTTTATACATTTACTATGACTGAGAAAACTATATGTGGTTACATATGTGTACATGTGTGCTTTTCATTTTGCAACTAATTTTCATGTAGTTCAGGCTGACAGGCACTTGCTACATAGCTAGGATAACATTGAATTCCAATCTCCTGTCTGATTTCCCAAGTGGGAGGACTGCAGGACTGTAGGTGTGTGCCTTCCTAACTGGCTGAAAAACATGTTCAAATTAACGTGTATTTTTACTATGTCTAGAAACTTTCCTTTATATCTGTGATAGTTAGGCATCAACTTGTCTGGCTCTTGGGTCAAAAGAGAAGAGCCTTCTCCCGCAATGCAGCATCAGAGGAAGTCAGTGTCGCTTTGCTGCTGGCCTTCCAATCCTTGCTAATGAGGAACCCAGCTTCTTTCACTTCCAGTTACAGACTGAAGCTCAGTCACTCTCCACAAGCCCTCCCAAACTTCCATGGCAGATTGACACTCCTGAGGCAGCCAGCCTTGGGGATGGAGCAGTTGCCAGGTTTCTCAGCTCAGCCTCTGCAGTGTACAGTCTGTAGCCCTACCAGATCGTATTGTGTAAGCCAATATAATAATGCTTGCAATATCTATTCACTCTTTCAGTTCTGTTAATCTAAAGAAACTCGGATTAATGCCATGTCTTTTTTCATCTAAATTAGCACAGACCTCTTTATTGGTGAAATTATTAAGGCCACTCCACGTAGTTAAAAGGGAGGTTTATTTTGTGGGGTAACTCACAAGTGAAGGGATAGGTAACAGGGTCTGAGAGAGGTGTGACACAGTCCAGCGGTGTTCTCTGGAGAACTCTGCTCAGTCTACCTCCAGCATCCAGGGTCCAGGAACCAAGAGAGCCTGGCATCCAGATCTGGGGTCTTCAGGGTCCTCTCTTGGCCCGCCTTGCAGTGTGACAGTTACTGAAGCTCAATGGGGGTTGGAACTTCCAGATCAAAGCTGGAATGGCTACCCACTACACCTCTTTGTCTGATCAAGCCAGTTTTACTTTGTCGTTGTTGTGGTAGATGCATAGAAATTCTGTTGCTGGATTTATAATTAGTTAGCTACTTTCCACTTGATGGTTATTTAAAAGTCTTTGATACTTGTCAGTTTCATTTTGTAAGTTTATACTACTAGTTACAATAATTTTGTTACTTGTTCATTTTTATTTATATTAAAATGAACACAATACTGTTGGTAATACAATTGTCATTATAAGAATAATATTTCAGTGAGTGTGTCAATAAACATATGCAGATGTATATATAAAGAGTTATATCCCAGCCATTTTATTATAACTTGTGGTACTAGAGATTGAGGTTGGAGCCTCTCACCAGCTTAAATTTTTTGTTCCCTCCCTAAGTAGTCCAGAGTTTCCTCTGATGGGTCCTTCTTCATAGCATTGAACCATAGTGGTCTTTCTTCCTAAATTGATCCATAACAAAAAAAAATTACAAATCTTAAATTTAGTTTTCAGTTGTTAGTTCAAGTGCTGGTAAATATTAGACCAAAGGATTTATAATATAATGACACTTTTACTCATACCAACAGCTGAATAATGATATTAAATAAATCTTATAAATAGTTCAGCACAGAAATTGTAACATGGCAACTTAAGCGGGCTTACTTTACGTGCACACATAATAAAGAATTTACTCGGTTTTTTTTTAAAAAGTAATGAGTGGCAATCATTTTAATTAATTGCAATGTGGCTTTTAAGAAGAACTTGGGGCCTAATTAGCTAGAGATGTTCATGCATATTTTCAGCATGAATGTTCTGTGGGATGCTACAAACTGGTTATTTCATTTTTGCTTCGAGCATGCTGTCAGGTTAGCAGTCCCTGAGGGAGGAAAGAGAACATCTTCCTAGCAAGTCTTCTCACTGCTGCTTAGTAATAGAGACTGGCAGAACTGTGTCTGCATTTGTAGGATTTTCACATGAAGTGGGAAGTCAATGCTTATTCACCCTGGAAAGCATCATGATGTAGAAAACAATTAGAAACAGCCATAAGATTGGCTCATTTGAGTAGGAATAATAGGCACAGCTCTTGATTCTGTTCTCTTATTTTAGACCAAAAATTGATGAAGGATTGCTTGGCAACCCACTCCCTTCAGACCTATGTTTGGAAGCTTTTATACCTATGTTGAGCATCTACATTTAACTGTGATCCATTTTCTTTCTTTTCCATCCCAAGTTCTTCTTGATGCAACTTATAGCTTTAGAAAAACCCCATTCATAGTGAACAGAGCCAAGCACACAGCTGAATGACAACCTCAAAATGCCAATTCAGGCTTTATGTTTGTGTGGTGCAAATCTCCCATCTCTTACAGTTGCTTTGTCCTTTACAGTGAGGGACTGAAAATGAAATTGTTTCAAAACATTCGCTTATGAGTCAAAATTTTCTCAGCAAGCTCTCTGGCTTCCTCCAGTTTTCTCCTAACTTAAACCACTCAACTCAAATCCTCTGAGCAGACTGCTTCCTACCATAAATGAAGTGATCATAGACGATGTAAACTCATCTATGTTATCTATTTCATCTGTAATGGTAATGTTTGGATAATGTATTGATGCTTCAATATAGGGAGATGGGTCTCAGTTGAATTCTGAAGAAAGCATTGACCTAGCTCAAGAAGGGATTTAAAGTTTGTTGTTGTTGTTGTTTTCTCTTGAATCCCGTAGTCACCAGAAAATTCCAGTCATCAAAGGACCAGCAGTGAGGGCTGACAGGGCACAGAGCAATAAGATAGTTGACTAGAACATGTGTATCTCTCCCTCAACTCAGTGGACACAGAGCCTGCCATATAATTAATTGATAGTTCTTGTTCCCTAATAACTCAACCTTGGTCCATGCAGTATGAGTTAACCCAAGAATCTGCGTTTAATAGTCATCAGAGCTGTTAGCCAGGAAAGGACCTCAGCTTGAACAACATGAAACCAAGACAGTGAAGGAAAACAGGAGTTTGTGCTGAGCTCCCAAAATAGAATAGCAAAGTAGACAGTTACAAAAGCTCTTGACCATACTAGGCAAGAGTTGTCACTGATGCTTTGGTGAGGATAATTCAATTTAATATCATAACTCTTCATGTATTTTATCTAGATCTATCATCACTTAAGTTGAAGACCAATAGCTAAAGGTTTGACTCAGTAGTCAAGGCCTTTCCTAGCAGGCATTAGACCCTGCTTTGATCTCTAGCACTGATTTTAAAAATTACATATAATTATTGCTATAAAAAATGACTGTAATTTTGCTAGTTCTTAAACTCATAGTGTCTCAAATCAAAGACTCCCCAGACAGGAACAGTTAGCCATGGGAAGTGCACTTACTTTTGACCAAAATGAAGTGACAAAAGTTAGATATATTGATTCACGTCTTTAATATCCTGAGACAGGAGGATTACCTTGAATTCACTGCCAGCTTGTGGGCTACACTACAAAAACCCTGTCTCAAAATAAAAGAAAAACCACAGTAGAGGGGAGAAACACATCTAGGTGAGCACTCTCCTTTATAGAGGTTATTTTCATCATGATGTCATACATATAGCCGGGATTATATTCTTTTTTAATGGCACCAGAAAACAGACTCTCAACTTCCTGGAACACTGTCACTTTTCATGAATCAATGTTTCCAAATTGACAGGATAAAGTGGAAAATACAGTCTGTCTAACTGAAATTACTTAAGACCATGTAAACCTCTGATGATTTCAGTACATCACTGCATCTTTACATGGACCCAACATCCCTTACAAGCACAATGGGGATTGTGAACTGCCAAGGCAAGTGCCTACAATTATCAGGTAATCACTAGCTGTAATGGAGATGTCTAGGCTTGTAAATAATTTTCTTATTGAAAAATGTCATGTTTACATTAAATGCTGTTATCAAAGGGGTTGCCTTGTATTTAGGATGCATAATATGAGAACTGTGGCTCTGGCACATCTGCAGGGCAAATCTGCTAATTTCACTTCACCATAGAAATGCATAAGGCAACAATGGAGATTTAAATGGTTGAAGAGTGGCAGACATGGCTGTCTTACACACACACAACACACACACACACACACACACACACACACACACTTGAAACAGCACCTAGTTTGCTCTTCTTTTTTCATTGCTTGAAATACCTTCCGTGGATGTATAAAGAGTACTACACAGAAGGGGCTTTAGTGTGAGGCTGCCTTAAGGTGTGAGACTTTTTCCACAAAAATACATAGCATGGCACCAAAGAAAAGCTGCATAATCTGTGAAGTCATGTGCTTAAGTCTACCTCAGTCTTGCAGCAGGACCCTTCTTAATCAGGAGAAAGGAGCAGCAACTGTGGCTGAGAATGTCTTAAAAGGCCTCGGGGGCTAGACGAATCGAACTTCAGGTGTAGTTCTTTAACACAACTGATGCAATCATCTTTGTATCAACATGACTACACATCAAAATTTTCTTTATTTTTGGTGCTGGGAATCAGAACCACAGCATCTTGAATGCTATGTATGTATGCTCCCTTTGAGCCCCACACCCAGGGTTAATTTGTATTATTTTTAAATAGAGAAAGCATGTGACATCAAATGCACTTACCGCCCGCTAATGCCACACAGATCTCACAGTTCAATTACTAAATGCTGATAAACTACACAGGAAGCCTCATGGATCCATGTAGTAGAATAATTTAAGGTGTGTACTTTTGTTTACGTTGCATTTGTTTAACTCTGTGATGCTGTATTACTGTGCCTGTATAAAACACCTGATGATCTAATAAAGTACTGGCCAATAGCAAGGCAGGAGAAAGGATGGGTAGGGCTGGCTGGCAGAGAAAATTTATAGAGAGAAAAATCTGGAAAGAGAAACAAATCCAGAAGGAGCCAGAGAAGGGGGAACTCCAGGGGCTAGCCACTCAGCTACACTGCCAATCACAGAGTAAGAAAACAAAGGGAGGTATTTAGGAATAAAAAAAGGAAAAGCCCAGAGGCAAAAGGGAGTCAGGATAAGTTAAGTTAAGAAAAATTGGCTAGAAACTAATCCAAGCTAAGGCTGGGCATTTGTATTTAAGATTAAGCCTCCATGTGTGATTTATTGGGAGCTGGGTAGAGGTAAAAACCAACAATAGTCAATACAGCCTCACAGACTACTACAGCCAAGATTTAACTGTAATTCTTAATTGTCTCAGGATTCCCATTATAGATTTCCTACGGTCTGGGGAAGATGCTATGTCTGGCATGGGATATCTGAGGGAAAAAAATCCATATACTATACTCCTATGTCTGTTGACT
Source organism: Peromyscus leucopus (assembly GCF_004664715.2). Lineage (NCBI taxonomy): Eukaryota > Metazoa > Chordata > Mammalia > Rodentia > Cricetidae > Peromyscus > Peromyscus leucopus. Next base: position 110,513 of record NW_023505142.1, on the reverse strand, counting down.
TTATTCCTCTATGACAAAATTTTGTCTACAGTTACAGCTCCATCAGCATTCAGGGCAGTAATAAATCTAGATACACCAAGCTCTTTGTCCGCCTACTTTATTTCTCGGGGATGAAATCGTGTCTATACAGCTTCAGTTCCATCCTGACACTCAGTTCCTCTTTGTCCCCTCATTTACTGCCCTCTCTTAGTCCTGCTAAGACTAAGTTCTTATGTTTCCAGCCTCATCTTTGTCCTCTGTTTCTTCACCCTCCATCTCCACCTGCTCTCTACTTCTGGCTCTGATGAACTCTACAAGAGTTCTGCCTTACCATCTACAGAAACTCTGTGTCCTTCCCTTTTCCCTGGACATGCCATTTGCCTGCCTCTACAGAAAATGCCTGTTCCTTCTTCCCTTGCCATGTGGTTCTCTGCCCCTCAGGAATGTTGCTCCACCCTACCTTCCCCCTTGATATGTAAAAACCTCTTTGTTCTCAGTCAATTGTTTTGGAGAGCCACTAGGCCTCAAGGCAAGTCTGAGCTTCATTGGCACAAGAAACAAAGAAACAAAGCTATGCATCTCCAGCCAGCTTGTCTCCTAGGCTCAGGGAGGGAGTTAGTTAACTAGAAGTTCAGTAGGTCTGAGGAGCTGAACTGTTTGCCAAATGATTTGGGAATATTTGGGCATGCAAGAATTTCATAGCAGAAGACAGCTGAATATTAAAAGCTGGATAACACCAAATATTCATAATAAATGGCTTGCCTTTTGACAGATCCTGGCCGGTCAAAGTATAGCTTTAATACACAGCTGAACTCCTTATAACAAATTCTTGTGGCTCATCACACCCCATAAGATTGGCAGCATCCCCAACCAGCAGGAAATAGTATGAGAAGCTATGCCCAAATTACCAAAATATTGTTTATGAATTTTGTTTTTATTTAAAGGAGGTTGATTATCAATGCAATCTCTTCCTAAAGAAGAAAAAGATATATTATAGATATGATGGGATGAAAGGGTAGATTATTAAATCTACTTTAAAGAGCAACAACTTGTTTAAAATGTTTTACATTGCTATGGATTTTGGTATATTGATGCAAATTTGAAGTTGATTTTGATATAATGTATTTTTTTCTACTCTTGTTAAGAGTATTATGTTTGTGCAGCTCATTTGAAATTGTAGTATACCCAGGCTTCGGGGCACATGCTTTTAATCCCAGCACTTGGGAGGCAGAGCCAGGCAGATCTCTGTGAGTTCAAGGCCAGCCTGGTCTACAGAGCAAGATCCAGAACAGGCACCAAAACTACACAGAGAAACACTGTCTCAAAAAACAAACAAACAAACAAACCAAAAAAAAAAAGGAAGAAAGAAAGCAATTGTAGTGTATAGTTGAGAAATGCAGATTAATAATTAGTCATCTATGATAATCAAACCTGTAGTTGTGTTAGTTAAGTTTTCTAAATAGATAGATAGATAGATAGATAGATAGATAGATAGATAGATAGATAGATAGATATATTCCAATTAGGTAGATAAACTTCAAACACTTCTAAGACTTATAGAATATGGCATTTAAAATGTTTTAAAACTTACACTTTCCTGGACAGTGAGACATGCCTGCTCCTGGCAGCATCTATTTACTTCAAAGAAGAAGATGGGCATTGAAGATACTCCATATGGAGTTTATCTTCTTCTTGGCAAAAACTGGCCATTTGGACAAGAAACTACTCTGCCTAGACTGCTTGACAGTATGTTATATAGACTGGACATGCAGGACCCATGAGAAAGTGACCACTAAACTTTGCCTAAATAGGATGAAATGGTCCTTTAGGTTCCTGCTTCACAAAGGAGACTACCAGACATTCTGCAGGACACAGAGGAAAGTGACTGATGAACTTTGTCAATAGGCAAGACAATCCTTCAAATTTTCTGCTTCACTAAAATGTCTGTCAGAGCCTCTAGGCCTGTAGGCTGAAGATGGATGTCCCAAAGTTGCAGAGGATTTTGAGTGACTCTCCAGGCAGCCAGATGTCTCTGACATTTCTAGAACTTTGGAAGTTGCATACAATGCACTTCCTGTTTACTAAGTAATATTATATCCTTCGGGGTCTTTGATGGAGTTGAAGATTAGATAGTTATAATTATAGTCTTCCTTAGTTATGATAAAAGATAAATTAGATATGAAACTTTAGACTCACAAAAAAAGGTAGATGATAGAGTATTTTTTTAATTTTGCTAAAATACAAATAGACTAGATATGTAACTATAATTCTTGCTTAATAATTATTTTGTTATATATGTGTCACTATGTTAAAGTTAAAAACCTTCTTTTTGGATTAGACAAAAAGGGGAAGTGTCTTTCTGTATGCTGTGAATATGTGTTGCTCTGATTGGTTAATAAATAAAGCTATTTGGCCAATGGTGAGGCAGAATAAGGTTAGGCCGTACATTTCAAACTAGAGAGAGAGAAGAAAGGAGAGTAGGGAGATGCTACGAGCTACCAGTAGAAGCAAGATGTGAAAGTATCAGAAAGTCACAAAGCCATGTGGCAACATATAGATTAATAGAAATGAGCTGAGTTAAGTTGGAAGAGCTAGCTAGGAAGGACCCTGAGTCATTAGGACATACAGTTTGCAAGTAATAAAAGTATCTGTATTTACTTGGGTCTGAGCAACTACAGTATCTGGCAGGAGACAGGAAAACTTCTGACTACAGATCCATCAACTGAACACTTGCCAGCTACACAAAACAGCTCAGTACACATTCAGCTCTCTGGTTTTCTCCTTATGTGTCAGCCCTTGTTAGCCTTTTTGTCGTCTAGTTACTATGAATTGTGGGATACTTTTTTGTATACTTTAAAGATGTGTTTCTGCCTAAGGTACCTTCTGATTGGTTTAGGCAAGATTTCTGGGGAGAGAGAGGAACTCTGGAAGAAGAGAAAAGGAATGATGTCAGCAAGACACAGAGCAAGCAGGACATACAGAATGGGAGAAGGTAAAAGCTACACAGAAGAATGTAGATTTAATGGAAACAGGGTAATTTGAGTTATAAGAGCCGCTTGAGAACAAGCATAAGCTAAAGGCCAAGCTTTCATAATTAATGATAAGTCTCTGTGTCATTACTTGGGAGCTGGCAGCCAACAAGAAAGACTAGCTACATTTGATGCCCCAATATGTGGCAAATAAATTCACATAGGGCCTGAAATGGCCAAGGAAAAGGTTCCAAACATGGAGTCAGCCATGGCTTCCTGGTGACCTCAGTCTCTCAGCTAGTCCCTGTGCTTGAGATGTACAGAGGCAGGACTCCTTCAAAAGGCCCTGCTGTGCAGCCAAGCACTCCAGCAGCTGGTGTGGCCACTCAGCACCAGGTACATATGCCTGCCTAGTGCAGACCCAACTACCCAGAACCGGGAAGGTTAGGTGCTGCTGAGATGGTTAGACATGGACTTTGCTGCTGCCTGCAGACCTGAAAGGGTGGAGCCAGCCACAAGTGCCATGTGCTAAGCTAACCACTAGGAGGAAGGCCTAGCTGCTTAAGGTTTGGCTCACACAGTCAGAGAAGACTGCAGACATGTATAAAGTCAGGTCCAGAAAACTTCCAAATAGGTACAATATGATTGAAAATGTATCCATGTGCTAAAGAAAAGAAAATGGGTATAAACAGTCATAAAAAGATAGCTTAGAAATAATAATGTCTTTAAAGAAAGAATAATATGGTATAAACAAAAAAAACATGTAAGGATGGAAAATACACAGGATATCTGAATCCTTTATGGTACTTAACTTTAAATTTTTTAGATGCTAATAAAAATATGACAGCTGATGAGACATTGGATTGTAGAAAACAACTACTAAATTAAACCAGCCTATATAGTTTAAGGATCTCTTAACTTTAGAATGGGAGTCAGAAAATGTGTTATGTTGGGGATGAAATTATGCCTTTATTTCCACAGGTGAAAAAAAAGCTATAGATTCCTTCAGAATTAATAAAGATCAGATTTGATCAGGGGAGACCTCCTGAAAATCTTGGCTATAGTCCTAAAGGAAAGAAAAATAAAACAAGAAAAACTACAAGACAGGTGACATATAAGCTGATCCCTCGACATGGAAACAGCTCTGAGGCTGGATGAGACATGATAAACTTGTTGGCTACAGTGCCCTTATTACTTATTATTACATGCCATCCTTTCATATGGCATTCTAAAAATTTATATTACAGTTTGGTTATGCAGCCCAAATTAACTTATAAAGTTACAGATGTATTTTACCTGCTTTAAAATAGAACAAAAAAATTGTCTTTAACTGACTTCTGCATGCCACAAATTCCATATTTGTGTCAATACACATATGTATGTTACCTTTAAAAATTTGTGTGCTTTCAGAAAAAAATAAGAACCAGATACTAATGAAGTAGCCCATGTGATCCAGTTTCTAGAATGTCTCTGTTAGTTTCCTCAAAAATCTACACCCAGAACAACTTCAAAACTGGTAGCTGAGATGGTCCAGCCTCTTAGACTACTCCAGTTGGGATATCAGATAAACCCTGCATTTTCCCATCACACCAAGACTGGAAACACAGCTAGCCCTCCCAAAACTTGATCATTATACCAATTTTCTCAGGTCCCCCCAAAGATGCCATCACTCCCAGACAACAGGAAGCAGTCTAGAGAACAGGACACCAACATTCCCAAGAGGTCGGGTTGGTGTTTTTGGTCATTTGAGGGATTATCAATGCTTGTCATAATTTGGGTGGGGGGAGTTGGTTGCAAGTTGTTATTGGTCATGGTCATGGAGGAAACTAAGCATAGGAGATTAGATTCAAGGATACCTTTCTAAAAAGACAAAAAAAAAAAAGGGGGGGGGATGGGAGGATATAGAAATGATAGATATTGCTGCCAAGAGGACCAGGCTTCAGTAGCTCAGGGATTGAGGGGAAAACCATAGAGTCAGTGAACTCATCACTCAACTTGACTTTTCTATCTGAGGGAGTACAGTTTCATTCTCTGGGGCCAGATATGTGGGCTAAACTTAACTTTATGTGGGCTAAACTTAATTTTATAGGGTTGGAGAGAAGGGGGAAATACACACACACACAAACACACACACACACATCTGTAGGGTATCTCCATCATCTTCTCTCTCTGTACTTTATTTCTTTCCTTACCTCTATCCAGATGTATCCCTTCTGTCTCTCTTGATGCCTTCCTTCTATTTTTTTTCTTATAGCTTATATACCCAGCAAAAATCTCTCAATAAGTATAAAAAATTACAATGTGGTTACATTCTATTTTTAATTGAATTACTACAAAGAATACAAGTAAAAAACATGTTTTATATTCCCCTTACATGATTAAACACTTACATATTATAGATGAAAAACAAATTATCCCAAGAAGCCACATACATTCATACCCAAGCATCTTGTTATAGATTAACAGAGTGTAAGCAAGAAAGATATTTTTCTTAACCAGTTCTTTTTCTGTAGGCTGCATTTTGTGGTTACAAAGAAATTACCAATCATTTTATTACTTATCTCAAAAGATAATTATATAAGAAATCTTGAAAGAATCACAAATCTAACCTTTTATATATGAAAAAGAAGCAGTCATCTCTACTTTAAATCCTCAAGGTTCATACCATTCATCTACAGATTTTTATATAAGGAAGATAAGGGCAAAAATGGGTACAAGGAATTAATCATCACCTTTGGTCACCAACCCATCCTAGCAAGAAAGGCACATCAGCTAGCAGTAGCCAGGCTACCATTGTTCCTGCTCCCTGACATCTATGAGTCCCTTGCTCAGCTATTAAAAGTATGCCTTTAAATTGTTTTCCAAGATTTTTTTAACTTCAAATCCATTAACAAAACATCTTATTCTAATCTTAAGTTATTTTTTAAAGCTTTGTTCACCTATGATGCGTACTGAAGCCTGTAAGATCTCTCAACATTAAGATTAAAGTAACTTGAGCTAGCTTAGCTTCTGGGACAAATTGTTTTTCTTAATCATTAACCAAAGTCACAGTCTATATGGCTCCTCAGGAGAAACTGTATGTGGGACATTTCCTTGTTTTAATTTTCTATTCTCTGCAACCCCTGTTTTACCAGGGGTGGGGGCAATACTATATCTTACTTGTACCTAATTAGTTTTCCCACTAAGCTAACCTCTATCATAATCCCTTACTATATTTATTAAAGATCCTCAATCATCAAAATCCTATTTAAACTAACACTATTATTTACAAAAACATTGGTATAGTTAAACAGTACTGCTGAGAAAGAAATCTTGATAATAATCCATAAGCAAAAATGTCCAGCAAAATGAGATGTTCCCATGAAATTATCACACTACATTAAAAACAGTAGGACTGTCCCCATGCCCATTCACACCTTGTCAGATACCAGAGAAAAATGGCAGTGGCAAACATTTAAAGGCAGAGCAGTAGCAGGACACATTCTTGGGCCAAAGCCCTCAGGGCCTTGCCTATCCAAGATTCACCCATCAGAGCTTTGCTTCCTGGTGGGCAGACCTCTCAAACTTAATTGCCACATGCTGTTCCTCCCACATGGCCACTGGCAGATAGAATAAAAGACTAGATTATTGAATCAACCTTTAAACTAAAAAGCAACTATTAATCTCAAGTAGTTTATATTGGTTTGGATTTTTGTATATTGACACAAATTTAATGCTATTTTTGTTATACTGTATATATGTTTCTACTCTTGTTTAAGATATTGTACCTATGCAGCTCATTTAAAATGTAATGTATAGTTCTAGTCTTTAACAGCTGTTATTACAAATTATTTAGATAATTAAGAAATTCAGGTTAGTAGTTAGTCATCTATAACAACCAAATTTGTGGCCATGTTAGGTATGTTTTCAAGGTCAAGCAGATATATTTTAGATAGATAGATGGTCTTCAAACACTTCAGAGACCTACAGAATATGACATTTAAGATGTTTTAATAACATAAGGCTTTTCATGACAATGAGACATGCCTGCTCCTGGCAGCATCAATTTATTTCAAAAAAAGGCTCATGGACATTGAAGACCCTCCATATGGAGTTTGCTTTCATTGTGGCAAAGTTAGCTACCAGCCAAGAAACTGCCATTGCCTCTACTGCTGGCAGTAAGCTGTCCTAATTGGACAAGCAGGACACAGAAGAAGGCAAGTGCTGAACTTTGCCAAGACAAGGTAAGATAGTCTTTAAAATTTTGCTGCTTCACCAAAAAGTCTGTCAGATACTTTAGACCTGTAGGCCAAAGAGGGATGCTTCAATGTTTCAGAGAAACCTTGGGTAACTGTCCAGGAAGCCAACTGTTTCTGTTATTTCTATAGTTTTGGAAGTTTCTTGCTCTGTATTTCTTGTTTACTCAGGTAACATTATATTCTTCTCAGGTCTCTGATGGGATTGAAGAACAGATATAGTTTTATAGTTTTCCTTGTTATCAAATTCAAAAAAAATTTACATAAGAGATGTAAAGTTTATAAGGTTGAGAAATAAAAAAACTTAAGTTGTTTATCTAAGAAAATGTTTTAAGGTCTAAAATGATAATTTTAGATTGATAATAAGTTATGATAGAAAGTGGTTTGTTTAGGTATAAAACTTTGGACTCATCAATATAAGATAGAGAAATTTCTCGAAATTTGCCAAATACAAATGGACTGAACAAAGTGAATGTAATTCTTACTTGATAACTGTTCTTATTGAATATGGTTTTATTGTGTTAAAGTTAAATCCTTTCCCTTTTATTTAGACAAAAGGCGGGGCGGGGGGAACATTATGGAAGAATCTTTTCTGTATACTTTAAAAATTTGTCCCTGCCTAAGGCACCTTCTGATTTGTTTAGGCAGGATTTCCAGGGAGAAAGAGGAACTCTGAGAAGAAGAGAAGAGGAACTATGCCAGCCAGACACAGAGTAAGTGGGACATACAGAATGGGAGAGAGATAAAAGTCACATGGCAGGATGTGGATTAATAGAAACAGGGTAATTTAAGTTATAAGAGCTAGTTTGGAACAAGCCTAAGCTAACGGCCAAGGTTTCTTAATTAATTATGAGTCTCTGTGTCATTATTTGGCAGCTGGCAGCTGACAAGAAAGACCAGCCACAAAGAATTGTCTGTTTGAGTCGACTTAAAGTGTGTGCTCACTGGCTTTACTTGTGTAGCTCACACATTGCTGACTTGGTTCTTTTAAAGAGTAAATATTTAAACTTGGCAGCAAATTATATCTACTAAATGTAGTAATCATTGAAAAATATAAAACCAAATATTGATATCTACAGATGCCCCAGCATATTTAACTGATACATTTTAGCAGTAATATTAGTAATAACAAGACTGAGATGCATAGGCTGGGCTTTGTTTTTCCTTTTCAGTGCTGACGATTGAACCCAGATCTTCATGCATGATAAGCCAGTGTTCTCCACTGAGCCATACTCTAGCACTTTGTTCAGTTGCTGTATGCTAGTCACTGTAAAATTGACATTAACCACATATTAACTTTAAAATTACCCAGCAGCCCTGGAAATAAGTATGATCACCATTATGTTGTAAATGAATAGATTCAAGAGTACAAGACGGTTAAGTTTTCTATATAAGTCCACATGCTTGGGATGAAGTAGAGCCAGGATTTGAGCTGAACTGCAACCATGGTCTGCCTGTCACAGGCTTCTGCTGGGTGTGTCCTCTCATGACAATCCTGTCGTAGTCCTTTACTAGCACTGTGATCTTAGTAATACATCTTCAGGTGTGAAAAGGTATTCTGCATCTACCCCACTTACACTTTCCAACTCCCAACATTCTTCCCAACAACACCCCCCAACCTGCCCCACCACAACTTTCCATCTTTTGTTTCAATAGCCAGTCTACTTAGCACTCCCCATGTGTGTTCAGATCTGAATGATCCACTGAGCATGAGAAGTCTAGCAGTGGTCAAAACTCTTGGAAAGAAATTATTCCTAGCAACTATCTATGCCCAATAGCTAATCAGAGGTGGGGCCTGGAACCCATTTGGGCCATCCATGCTGGAATTTTGGCTAACTTGATCTTCTGTGGCTGTGTGCAGTGACTGCAGTTTCTCTGAGTTCACAATTGTAATACCAATGTCTTGTCCAGAAGACAATATTTCACATCTCTCCTCCCATCCTACAGCTTCGATGTGTTTTTCACCACCTTTCTTCTGTGTTCTATGATCCAAGCTACTATTAAGCTACCATTTCTTCCACTGGTATGTACCTAGGAGCTGGGATAGTTGAAAGCCTCATGGCGCATGTAATACATGCTTCAGAATAACCACTGTGTCTGAGAATTGTGCTAGAGTTTGAGGATGATCAAGGACTGCGTCAGCAGTAGCAAGGCTTCTAGAAAGCACTGAGTTGGTGCTTTATGCTGGAATCTTCATATATCAACCTCTCAGACCTTCAGCAGCTGTTTCCCAATCACTACCTCTCCATCTTCATGTGCAGTTCTTACAAAAGCCTGACAGTCTCTCAATTCCACATTAAACACTGGGTATCTAGGAGACATCAGTGGCATGTCATTCTGACTGGCCTCTTATAAAGACAATAGTCACAGCTGAACTGAGAAAAACACAAATTTGCAAATATGGTGTCGTATCAGAAACATCAACTCTAATGTGTAAATATCAAACCACACTTCAAAGCCAAATTCAAAATACTGAAAGTACTTATTTTGTTTTCCTCTAATATTGACAACTTAGATCATTCCATATTTATAGGTTTCTCAGTTTTTATAATATTTTAAACAATGTTCAAATAAATTTCAAAAATTATCTTCAACTTTTCTAAATCAAGTTTCATATCTAATGGTAAAGGCCTTGTAAATAGGACATGTTTCTCAATGATGTTTCATCTGTCATAGAGAAAGTCAAGTTCCAGTATGACCTTTAATAGCTATTTATTTTCTCTTCTCTGACATGACACACAAAGCCCTTTCAGTTCTGTTAGCTGCTCCACTCCAGCGCTGTTTTTCATAAAATAGACCTTAACAAGAGCAGGTGTGAAGGTAAACTGACTTATATATAATGTGACCCATTCTTAAAAAATATCCCATTAAAATACTCAGTGTCCAATAAAACTGCCTTTTATATCATTTGGAAGGGCTACATATTCAGAGTATTTTATACATTTCTCCCAGTTATTTTACACATTCCTCATTCCACATCCTTTTCTTTCTCCTCCACTCCCTCTCCTTTATTCAGTGGAACACACAATAGCAGTCTTATATAGGCTTGTTCATATCTAACCAGGTCAGCATTGAACAACTTTGCTTTCTGAATTTCACGTCATGGCTCTATTTTGTTCCTGCTATTTTCAGGACAGGACCATACTCTGGTGCCGGGAGAAAAACGTACAGAAACTGACAATTCACCCAACACAGACTGATCCAGTTTGAAGCTTCAAGAAGATTTTCTTATCATTTCCAGCATTATAATATTTCAGTATATTTAGATCTTTCTGACCTCTGGCTGGTTTTTTGTTTGTTTGTTTGTTTTTTGACATAGTGTTGCAGGTCACTGCACAGCTAAAGATGAAGTCAAGCTTCTGATCCTCTCATCCTGCATCTGAAGGGTTTGCCCCTCCAACTTTTGAAAGGACTAAGTAGCATATAATGGCTTTTACATTAAAACTCATAGGGAAAGACATCTTTGAGGAGACTGCCAGATGTGCACACGTATGCATACCTGTGTGTCACCACTACACAACTTTATGTATGTATATCAGAACCAAACAACATCTTGATAGTCTGGAATCTGAGCAGTAACCTGAGTAGGTATAGTGCAAACTTTCAGAGAGTTGCTTTGGAATAAATGTGCTACAGCAGCTGCCTTACAGGTCAGTGTGAGGCCCTGTCTCATACAGCAAGGAACCCTGTTCATGCCTTGGTTCTTCAGTTTCTGAAATACAAAATTCAGTGATTCTAGAAGGCTTGATTCTAGGATTGGCACATTTCTTTTCTTAGAAATGGATTTTAATAGACAACAAAAAGAGAAATATTTTTTGTCAGGGAAAATTATGAGAACAGACTTGATTTTTGTGTACATGACCACTAAAAATGTATAGGGCTGGACTTAAATACGTGTGGTAGTGACTTCTTAATTTAAAGTGGTGGAGAGGTGGGCTGTCTTTTCAACTGCATTTGACCAGAGCATAAACTTGCTGTGTCCTGTGTCCTACTGCGGAGTAGCTACCTGCTGGGTCTTGAAACCTGCATCCCACTGTACAGTGGGACACAAACGTTGCACTGCATTAGATACACATAAGATATTTGTGTGAATGTAAAATGGCATTAGCTTTGGCTTGGAGCAAATATTGAATGTATGTATGCCCTACTTTGGGAATAAATGTTAACAGTAGTCATTACCAAGTAGAAGGCTCACAGAGATGCTTCTATCTATTATTTGTACTATCAGGTACCTGGATCTTCCTTTCACATTTGATTCCAGAGTATCCAGTGCGGCAAGAACATATACCAGGAAATGCACATCTTCCTCCATGAAGGCACTTCTGGGTACAAATGGCTGCAATATACAAATGTTTTTTTATTCACCGTGTGACTCCTGTAATACACAGTATTCCACTGGCCTGAAGCTCTTTGCGTTTGGACCTTTACCATGATTCCCAAAGTCATTATTTCATATGACACATACATGAACTGAAACACCACACAGAGATATGTATAATTTCCCTGTGCTACTTAAAAATAAATAAAATAAATTATAATTTTACATAGGAAAGAAGTGCATGGGAAGCAAATGTGTAACTTAAATTTTCTGTAGGTGCATAAGAGTAGAAAAGAAACCAGTAATGAAAGAGAATCTGTTGGTGACCTGACTATGGCAGATCTAACTCATCTATGTGCTCTCTTACTTTAGAACTACACCCCAACTCAAAGTATACTTTATTAAATTAAACTAAAATTGTATTAGTTATGTTTTAAGGTATTTGAAATACATATATTTAAAGGATTCCAAAGAGACCATGGTACTGGCATGTTTATGAAGCAATTTATATCCTACTTCGGCAGTATCTAGTTGAGGCTCCCTGACGTCTTCCTCCCTTTCTGTTGTTTCTGGAGACAGGCTCTTGCTATAGCCCTCACTAGCTTTATACTCCCGGTGTAGCCTGAATTGGCTCAAACTCAATCGCTGTCCTCCCAGGCCAGCCCTTCAAGTGGTTGATTATAGGTGGCCCCAACCATGCCAAGCTCATTCAGTAAATTTCTTAAACATATTTCCCTTGCCATACTAGAAAAAGTTTCATGGAAATCTCTCTTAAGGTAACTCTAAAAATACTATATTTATCTCAGTATCTACTTGTGCATCATCATCTATAAAAATGTTTATAATAAAATAATCACTTGTAAGTAGTAAAATGGCCACCATAAGGGGAAAGGTCATTGCATTAAATATAAATACCATGCAGTAGCATTAAAATTTTTAATGTAATACTTAAAAATGATGTTTTAGGACAGGTAATATGTTTTTTAAGTAATACTGAGTAAAAATAAGCATACCATAAAATTTTATATGTAGTTATTTTCATGGGAGTCACACTGTTATAGTATGTAATTTTGAAAGTTCATATAATTCAATAGTTGACAAGCTGTTTTTTATCAGGGTTGCTGTATGTGGTTGGGTGGAATGTAATACTCAAAGTTCTACACTAAGAAGTTCTATAATCTAGGTATCATAAAATTGAATGGGCATTATCAGCATTTCTAGAAGATAGCAATAACATCTATGTTCAGTTAGAATTGTCAGTACATTAGATAGTTCTGGACAATTGGAAAGAAAGCATTTTGAGGAAGAGGGTTTTTTTTTGAGTTACATAAAGCCCTGCAGTGTGAAAAAAGCATATTCCTATCTTCAGGCTGTGCTTAGAGACTATCAGTCTATAACTATGGAAAAGCTTCCAAATTCATGCAGGATCATGAGAACTGGGGGGACAAAAGAAGGCAATGGGAGGGAATATGATCAGAAGACATTATACACATGTGTGACACTCTCATAATGAAACCCATTATGTGTGTGATTAATATGCTATTTTAAAACTTTAAAAGAAATAAGAAAATAAACCAGAAATAAATTCTCACTTATTTTAAATGGGTGTAACATTAGCTAACATTTACTTTTACTTCTAAATTTTTAATTATATTTATTTTATTTTGTGTGTGTGACAGCCTTAAATGTCAGTCTGACATGACCTAGGACCGCCTGGGAAGCAAGTCCTAACCAAGTTTTGCTTAGATCAGGTTGTCCTACTGACATTTCTATGGGGGATTATCTTGATTAGGACTTAATGATGTGTGAACACCAGCCTGACAGAAAGTGGATGGCACTATTCCCAGTTTAGGACCCTAGACTGTTGACGAGTGAAGAAAGCTATCTAGCATTGGAGTATCGATTTTCTCTCTTCACTGTGGATGTGATGTGAGCTTTAAGCTCCTGCACCATGACCACCCATAACAATGAAATGTGACTTGTAATTGTAAGCTAACATAAAAGATTTCTTCCTTAAGTTGCTTTTGTCAGAGTGACACAATGAAATTAGAATAGTATATTGGCACATATCGAAATCAGAAAACAACTTCTGGTGTTCTGTTATTTTCAGCCTGGTAAGAATTGCCTCTACCCACTGACCATCTCGTGGCCCATCTTTTTAGTTACAAAGGGATCAGTAATCTAAAATTTTATTTTTACTTTGGATTTCTCCATGAGCTACAGATTAATTATTCCCATAGGTTCATACTCAGGCATCACATAGAGAAAGGCTCCTACGTTTCTCACACTGTACCCCTTCCAGGCAGAAGGGCAAAACACATGCTGGAGCTATGCATTCACCACCGTTTTACATTTCTGAAGGCAGATTGCTGCAAATATAAAGGTGAACAAATTAAAAACTTAAACTGCTAGTCTAATTTAACATAAACTACAAAAAGCAATTTTAAGAAAGAGAAAAATTGTAAGCCAGGAATAAAGATCATTGCCTAGCTGGGGATGATGGAGCACACCTATAATCCCACCATTTTGGAGTCTAAGGCAGTGGATCAGAGTTCAAGCACATCCTCAGTTTCATAACAAGTTCAAGAACAGCTTGGATGATATAAGACCCTGCCTTAAATAAAACAAAAGAAAAGGAAAACAATTTATCAATACCGTTTTATCAGTTAATCATATTCTTGAAAAAAAAAATCTCATCAACATGTCTTGCTAAACAAAAGCTGACCAAGGAAACAATAGACATGCCAAGATGGATGGGAAAGACCAGAGGCCTAACTTTACATAAAGAACTGTAGTCAACTAAGGCATGCTGAGAGTGGAGAAATAGTCTTCCCAGAGAAGAGCACCTGATTCGTTATCAATACCAATTGGTCATCCCTGAAAACATACATACAAGAAATACTATGCAGACTGAGCAGGTTGTATTTAGAAATCCATCATCTATCTCTCTCTCTATCTATCTATCTATCTATCTATCTATCTATCTATCTATCTATCTATCCATCATCTATCTACACACACACACACACACACACACACACACACACACACTCAACATCATGATAGAGGTCATGAGTTTGGAAGAAAGCAAGGAGGAGCACACATATGGAAGGGTTTGGAGGAGGAAGGGAAAGGGAGAAATGATGCAATTATAATCTTAAAAACAGGCAGAAAAGAAAGAAAAGAAAAATGTGATTTTAATGATCTCCAGAGCACCATGGTTCATTCTAACTTCTCCCCCAATTGTGGGTTTTACAATGATTTACATGTTGAGCAATATACTATAATAACTGTTAATTAAAAAAAATTAGTTTATTTGGAGACAGAGTCTCATAATGTAGTCCTGCCTGATCTGAAACTCACTGTGTAGACCACCTTGATTTAACCGAGATCTGTCTGCTTTTCTCCTGTGTTGGGATTAAAGGCATGCACCATCATACTCAGATCAAAATAACAATTTTATACGAAGAATAAAGAAAACATTTGAGGGAAGATTTCATCACCATCTCTGCAGCTGATCTGCTGGAATGGGTAGAATCCCACCCTGGAAAGGCCTAACTGCTGAACCAAAGTGGAGCTAAGAAATCAATGCTTTTTTTCAATCCTTTCTCTCAACCTAATTTCATACTGTGAGTTCAGACCTGTAGCTTATGCAGCATATGTGGTTACAAAACTGTCTTCCTGTGACTCCATCTTCATTATTTCAAAACGCCATCTCCAAAAGTGAGAATGATTGAGCAGAAATAAAAGTGAACAAATGAAAACAAAAAACTCTGTCTCAAATCCTGCTGTACACCATCATGAAAGCAGGCCTTTCCCACATCTGAGAGTCATAGTCTTTGTTTTACTTACGTGTGTTACACCATTTCCCACTCCAACCAAAGCACAGGAACAAATATTTGGTCCCACACATTTCCTCCATTCATGCACATAGGCTCACAGATGCCTTAGGGTTAAAAAAAAGAAAAATGGGGGACTTGTGAAACAGCAAAGATTCAGTTTTACCTGTAGTAACGTAAATATTTTAGTGGTGTCTTACTTTTTTGGCATCTCTTCCGGTGTACCCACCACGACAGGTGCACACATTATTTCTCATACAGTGGCCACCATTCTTACAGGAGGGTGACAGACAGCTAAAAGAACACATGACAGTAATGTGTGAACAGTCCATATTCAATTATTATATACTGCACATTGCCTCATGGGCTTGTTATCTATGAGGCCATAAGATAGAGGAATGTGCTATAAAATAAAAGATCACAAGTGCAAGCCATTGCAGCTGTCCTTTCTAAATAATAAAATGCAGAACTCAGAGCCATCAGCCTCTAGCAGGTTAACACCATTAAAATGCCTTAGCATTGGAGTCTTCACTATAATACTTCATGCATTATGAACCTCAAAATTACATTTCACCAGCGTGAAAGGAAATCATGAAATGATCTGGACGAACCAGAAAGTGAATCAAAGCTTAGCTCAACGATAGAATATATTTCCTTCTATGCAAATTAGAATGACGCCCACCATTTGCTACATTAATTCATAAAATCATTAGGATATACTTTAAAATGGCTTCACTATGATCAAGCTATGAGGCAGCTTTATATGACTGGTTTCTGTGAATGTTGGGTAAAATCTTTTAAAATGATTAGTCTTTGGCTTTGTTGGAAATATGTGTTAGCTGTTTAGTGTACACTTTCCTGGTATTGACACATGGGTGTCTATGCTAGGAAAATCTGAATTTTGTCATTTTAATGAGATGATGGTTATTGTTTTGTGTTTTTTCCATATATTAAAATTAAATGGTATTTTATTTCTTATCCAGTGCCAAGGACTGAGCCAGGGTCCTATAAATGCTAAGCAAGTGCTCTACCATTCAGCTATTCTATAGACCTTAAATATTGTGTTTTCTTTTCTTGTTTATTTGTTTTGTTTAATTGTACCCAAGCTAGTTTGCATGACAAATTTTAATTTAATTCCTCACTGGACACACTTCTTCCAACAAGCCCACAACTACTCCAACAAAGTCACACTTCCTAATAGTACCACTCCCATTGGGGGTCATTTTCTTTCAAACTACTACATTCCACTCCCTGATCCTCAAAGGCTTGTAGCCATATCATAGTGCAAAAACACATTCTGTCCAACTTTAAAAGTCCCGTAGTCCACAACAATCTCAACTTATTGTAAAGTTTAAAGCTCAAAGTCCTCTGTAAAATCAAAAGCAAAAAGCAGGTCACATACTTTTAACATATAGTGGCACAGCATATACAGTACCTTTCCAAAAGGGAGGAAAGAGACGATAGTGAGGAAATACTGGACCAAAGCAAAATGAAAACCAGCTGGGCAAATTACAAATTCTGTATTCCATGTCTGGTATCAAAACGCTCTTCAGATTTCCAATTTATTTCATTCCTTTTTTTTTCCTGCAAAACAACTTCTCTCTCTTCTGCTGGTCCCACTCCTTGTTAGCAAGTTTCCCACCATTCTGGCATCTCCAGCATCTTGGGGTCTTCAAGGCAATCCAGGCTTCAACTTCACAGCTTCATGCAATGGCCTCTTTAGGCCTCCACTCAGGAATACCCCTGACACATGCCTGGCCTCAGCAGCTTACCTTAGTCACAAAGGAAGATTCCTTAACACCTTTCTTCTTTACTTGATTCTAAAGCCAGAACTTTAGCTGCCAAGTTCTGCTGCTTCTTAGGGCTAGAACATGGCCCCCTCATTCAACTAAATCTTTACCACCTTTCTATTTTCAATAGTTTCCTTTACTGCCTAAGCTTGTATGTCCTGAAATTTGATCTATAGACCAGGCTGGCCTCAAACTCAGAGAGTCTCTTGCCTCTGTCTCTAGAGTGCTGGAATTAAATGTGTGCACCACCACATCTGGTTCTAAACTTTTCTTTAATTCCTTTTCTAAAGTTGGAAACATGACTGTGTGGGATCTAGCCCTGAGGTCACAACTCCCTTTATTCCAATTCTTAACCTGTTTATCTCTTTGAATACAGGACTTATCTCCATTCCACCTCTCGGTGCTCCTTTTCTCCATTGTACATTTTTTATTTTTCCTTATTTAGCATGCTCTTTCCATTATAAATCTTCATTTATAATAACCACATGACAGAGACTAAACTAGACTGTTTTGAGATTTCCTCTGCCAACATAATTATTCCAAATCTCTCCACATTAGCCTCAGGTAGACTATTTGAACAAGGGCAAAAGGCAACCACTTTCTTTCACCAAAATTGGCAACATATTAAAATTCTTCACCTTTGAAACCTCTTGATCCAGGTCCCCATAGTTCATCAAATCATACTCAGAACCATTTTCTTCCATGTTCCTACTAGTATGGCCATTAAACATGCTTGAAGCATTCCACTGCTTTTCTAACACAAACTCCTAAATTCCTCCAAACAAAAGTATGGTCAGGCCTATCACAGCAATATCTGAGTCCCTAGTATTTCTTCTAGAAGTCTTAGTTAGGGTTTACTATTGCTGTGAAGAGACACCATGACCACAGCAATTTTTTAAAAGGAGAATATTAATTGGGGGTAGCTTATAGTTCAGAGGTTTAGTTCATTATCACCAGGGTGGGTGGCATGCAGGCAGACATGGTGCCGGAAAAGGAGCTGAGAATTCTATATCCTGATCCTCAGACAACAGGAAGTGAATTGTGACACTGGGCATTACTTGAGTATATGAGACCTTAAGCCTGTCTCTACAGTGGTACACTTCCTCCAACAAGGGCACACCAACTCCAACAAAGCCACACCTCCTAATAGTGCCATCCTAATTAGGGCCATCTTTATTCAAACGACTCTACTGGATGATGGATTATGAGGTGGGTTTTAGTTTGTTTAAAAAAATGAATTTTAAATTAATGGGTTTTAGTAAAAGAACTTTGTAGACTGCCAGTATGTATTAGATGCACTTTTAACTGCTTTCTTCATTTCCAACCCCTCTAAAAACATAACTGATTTTAAGAAGATTTATAAATAAAAATAGCACTTTCAGTACAAAACCTAAAACTGGATATCTTTAATGAATAGACTGTGCTAGGGTGAACCTTTTCTGGTTCATGCTGAGTACTTTTTGATGCACACACGCATGCTTGTGTGTGTGTGTGTGTGTGTGTGTGTGTGTGTGTGTGTGTGTGTGTGTGTGTAATGTATGTGTGCCGAGGGGCATGCAGATCAAATAAAATTTCAGGAGGCAGTTCTCTCTTTCCCCGTGTAGATTCTTCAGACTGAATTCTGTTGTGAGGCTAGATAGCAAACACCTGTACTCCAAGATCCATCTCCTCAGCTCTACTGGTAGATTTTTTTTCTAAATATGTATCTAAATAATTTGTTAGTCATAGAAAAGAAAAATATAAGGTGTGTTTAAACATCTGTGGTGGTTTGAATAAGATGGCCCTCATAAGCTCATATATTTGAATGCTTTGTTACTAGGGAGTGGAACTCTTTGATAAGATTAGAAGGATTAGGAAGTTTGGCCTTGTTGGAGGAAGTATTTCACTAAGGGTGGGCTTTGAGGCTTCAAAAGCTCATGGCAGGCCTGTTTCTCTCTCTCTCTCTCTCTCTCTCTCTCTCTCTTCTCTCTCTCTTCTCTTCTCTCCTCTCTCTCTCCTCTCCTCTCTGCCTGTGGATCAGGACACAGATCGTAACTCCTTCTCCAGCACCATGTCTGCTATGTGTCACCATGCTCCCTGCGATGATAATAATGGGCTAACCTATTGAAACTGTAAGCAAGCTCCAGTTAAATGCTTTCTTTTCAAAAGTTGCCTTGGTCATGATGTCTCTTTCCCGGCAACAGATAAATGGCTAAGACTACATTTCTCAAGCCATACATTTGGAAGACCATGCTTATTAAAAAAGTATTTTTATGTGATATTTGCAGCTTAATTTCACTCTCTCTTTGAAATTCCACGTGCCTATGCCAATCATATTTATTTTCAACCATATCCTGTTGTAGTTTTGATTCAGTGCTCTCAGTGTGTCATCCACCTTTTCTTCCGCCATATGACCAATATCATGAGGGGATACAATCTCATCACATCAGGCATGACAGCAGAAAATCGGAGCCTTACAGTAGACTTTATAGTAGATTTTAAGGTCCCAGCCTGCTCTGTTGAAACTAGTCTCCAAAACCTGCTTTCATTTCACAGCAAGTTGTTCCCAGTCCATTAAAACAAGACACATTGTTTCTTTTGTTCAACTTATAGATTAGAGATCATCTCTTTTATTATTCAGTGTTAGCACCCTTTTTGGGAGGATGATTTTCTTACAGCACTACCCCTACTGCAAGTAGCTTGTACTGTGAGCTTGTCATTTCCCCTTTACTTCCTCTGCTCGAAACTGATATTTATAACTCTTCAGCATACATTTAGTCATAATCCTTAGTTTTCAAGATTTCCTTAACTTAATCCTCTTTCTATTTCACAAACTGGTTTTCAGTGGAAATCTGAATTAAAGGAATACTATCCCAATGCCCATCTCTCTAGTGTTTAAGTGATATTTTCTTCTTTGTTCCAGTTTTTTTCCTGTGAGCCTGAATCAACTGCCCGACAAAAGATATGATGGTAAATCACACCACCATATAGCAGAATGTCATTAGGAGTCATTTTATTACGGTGTTCCTTTAGCAGAACAGTAGTATTTACTTTTCTTCTAGCTCTCTAGCCTATCTCACTTCTGGTTCTTGGCTACCAAGTAGTAATAGGGTTCTGCTATATTCATGGATCAGTGTTTTCGCTCAAGCTATTATCAGACAATCTTCCTCCTTCAGTAGATGGGAACAACACAGAGACCCACAAGCTTGACAATGTGCAAAGAATCTCAGAACATTCTATCTTAAATTCCATATCTCCACAAATCTCTCTATTCAGGGCTCAGGGAACCCTGTGGAAAAGGAGGCAGGAATACTGTAAGAGCCAGAAGTGATGGAGAAACACCAAGGAAGGGTCTTCAAAACACAGCATGACCAATGCACATATAAACTCAAGGAAACTATAAAAGCATGCACAGTGCCTGCAAGGATATAAGACAGATGGATGGAGTCTGCTAGCGCCTCTCATTCCTAACCCAGAAGATATCTCCAAATGATAACTATCCAACAAAGGAAAAATTAGTGGTTTTGTTTTTGTTTTTGTTTTGTTTTGTTTTTAGTGGAGTCTCACTGGATATACAAACCACTCTTAAAGTAGGGGCCCCTTGCCAGCAGTAGATGACTAACATGAAATTAACTCAATGGCATCTTTGAGGTCTTTGTCACCCATGTTTTTTGTCAACGGGCATTTTCTTTTCTTTTTCTCTATGGGTTTGTGTGTGTGTGTGTGTGTGTGTGGTGTGTGTGTGTGTGTGTGTGTGTATGTGTGTACATCTATATGTGTTTCTTGTGCTTTTATTTTTAAAGTTCTTTTCCTTCTATTTCCTTGTTTTTTCCTATTCAAGTTTATTTTTATTTTATTATTATTTCTAGATACTTGTTTTCTAATAAGAGAAAGAAACTATGGATTTGGGTGGGAAGGGAAATGGGGAGGACTAGAAAGGAATTAGGGGAGAGAAAACTGTAATCAGAATATATTGTATAAAAAATTATTTTCTACAAAAAAATCAAATATATCACATAAAAGTGTAATTTTATTAATTTAATTGTCAAGATGTTTAAATGTGTTCTAAATATGTTGGTATAACTCTAAGATTAAAGCTAAAGGAAATATTTGAAGCATTTAATTTATTGTCATTAGTTCCTAGTTCATACCTATATTCTCATGCCTGCGACATTTCTATTAACTGGAGAAGGAGAGAGAGCGAGAGAGAGAGAGAGAGAGAGAGAGAGAGAGAGAGAGAGAGAGAGAGAGAGAGCAGTGGTTCTCAACCTGTGATGTGAGTCACAACCTCTTTGGTGTCTAATGACCCTTTTACAGGGGTCACACATCAGATATCATTCATATCAATTCTTAACAGTAGCAAAATTAGTTATGAAGGAGCAATAAAAGTAAGTTTATGAGTGGGGATCACCACAACATGAGGAACTATGTTAAAGAGTGCCCGCATTAGGAAGGTTGAGAAACACTGCTCTAGAGGGTTAACTAGATGGGGAAAGGCATTCAAACATGGTGCAGAAAAGGAAAATGACCCTTGTGTCTCCACACCATTTTGCATAGTGTTGAACACAGATGCACTTCACAAATGTTTAATAAAACTAAAGTCAAGAAAACATTAGACGTTAGATAAAACACTAACATGGGCAAAGACATTAGATGTTAGATAAAACACTAACATGGGAAAACATCAAACATTAGATAAAACACTAACATGGGAAAACATCAGACATTAGATACAACACTAACATGGGAAAACATCAGACATTAGATAAAACACTAACTGGAAAACATCAAACATTAGATAAACACTACATGGAAAACATCAGACATTAGATAAAATGTGTCGAAAAATGATTGAATTGCAAGCAATGGAAACTCCACTGTTCATTATAAACTGCACTAGCATGTTGTATATTCACAGCTTGACTAAACTTCACAGACAGTGCCCATGCTGTTAACCTAACATATCTTGAATATTTGGCAACTCTGGCACATTTGCTTGAGTTGGCTTTTGTGGCCTTATCTACATAATCATAAGGAATAGAGAGGGAAACATAGTCTTCTTCCGCCTGAAACTTGGTTTGTATTTCTGCAAAACTCACTTTCTTATTTTGTGTTCCTAGTTTTCCAGTGCCTTTTAATACTTATGCAGAAGGAATACTTACCATTCTGGCACTGTGCACCAAAGAATCCATCAGGACAGAGGCAAGTGTTTGGTTTATAACAGGAACCACCATTGAGGCAAACAGGATCACACAGAGCTAATGAACAACAGGAGGGAGAGAGATCACAAAGTGCTGTTATTTTAAAACTAAGTGTGGCACAGGTGTATGGAAGGAAGCACAGTGATATACTTTAACTACAATAAAAATAGCCCATATTTTAGGCTTCAACAAACAAAAGAAGCAAAATAACTTTGTAATTGCTTTAAAAGTATGCTCATTTGTTGCATTAATAATATTAATAATAAAGCTAAGAATGAAGATTTGAGTGTGATTAAAATTCAGAATGCTTTTGGTAATGATCCTAGGGAGAAGTCAACTCAACAGCACTGACAAATGCATGTGGCTATGCACACACTTTATCCCTCTGCAATAAAAACAGGGGTACTTTACTCAAGCTCCTCCATGCTCAAAATGGCTGGTGCTTCATCACTTTGTTTTGCTTTGATAGTTCTTCTAGTTCTACTTTTTAGCCTAGATTTTTATCCAGTCTCCAAGGTGTACTAAGGGTAGAGTTCTCTTCCAAATTCAACTTGCGAGGATTAATTGATGTCTTCACTTCTTGTAATATGTGGTCTATTTACATATCCTATCATAAAACAACTTGACTTTTACAGTATTATTTTTTTTAAATAATTACTTCTCATATCTTTTTCATTAATGATATGAAACATGAAATTATCTTTGCTTTCCTTTGTAACAGGCTCCATGTATAATCAGCACATTATAAATGGTGGTTAAATTTTCATTGAGAAAAGTCATTAGATCATAGCAAATTAGAATAGACAGACAAACTGCAAACCTCTCTTTAAGGAAACACATCTGAATACTGATAAATGAATGGATTGCCATGATGGCTGTGCTTAACAACCAGAACCAAATAAATGTTTAATTAAGTAGCATATCTATGACCTGATTAGAAAAAGAGAAAGAAATTTAAATGAAGAAATTGCCCCAAAGATTTGTGTCCCTATCAGGTAAGTGAATGACGGAAATACAAAGACAAGACAGTACTGATTAGGAATATAACATGTAAGACAGCATTAAGGTTCTGGATAACAGGAAAACATGAAGATGAGATGTAAGAATTTTTAAAATGCATCATACATAACCATTTCATATCTTTCTTGTCAGTTCAGTTTTGTTTTTGTAGGTGTGTCTCTCACACTGTATTTGAAGTTTCTTTTTGTTGAGTGTTTTATTGTACACAGTTTGATTTTTTACCTGTACTGCAGGTGGGTCCATACCAGCCAGACTTGCACTGGCAAATATCTGGTGCAGCACATTCACCTCCATTTTCACAGTGCCTGTTACAGACCACTAAGATCAGAAAGACAAAAGACAGTCAAATTTAGCTCACAACTGCCAAATGCTTCTAGTAATGAATCAGAACCACTGAGAAAGATCAGAAATGATTCCTATTCTGTTTTGATGCATTCCAGTTCTCGTGTTCAGTTATTTTCTTACTGATAGAGATGGAGAAAGTAGAATATCATTAGCGCTGAATGAGAATTAGTTATTTAGGGAAATTATTAGTAACTGGTGAGCATAATTAAAGATAAATTAAATAAAGTTACATGCGAGGTAATAAGTCTGATTTTTAATTATTTCAAAGAATAAGGTAAGTTACTATTCAGAACAACTTCTTTATCCATTTTCTTGAGACAGGGTTTCATTATATATAACTCAGATTATTTCTCAAGTCATGATTCTCCTGTTCAGCTTCCAAATAATAGGATTACAACCATGCCATCCAAACTTCTTTACCTCATTTCTGGTCACTCCTGGTTCCTTTAGTGAATCAACTCTATTTGGGTTGGGATTGTTTTTATTTAGCATTAAAACATCAACTCATCAAGGCGAGAAGTTTATTATACCTGATTGCAAGAGAGCTTTACTTACGTGTTTCACATCTTGGGCCTACAAATCCGTAAGCACAAGAGCAGAGATTGCCAGGCAAGCATGTGCCCCCATGTTGGCAAGGAGGGATAACATGTTTCGCAGATACAGATATTAAGTCAGGTTTTACTAATCAGTATACATGCATATATACAAAATGGCCACAATAAAGCCCCATTGTAAAAGAAAAATTTAGGGTAAACCCTTTTAATGTGTAGTTGGGATCCACTACATGAATTCACAATTCCAAAGCAATCATCAATCAGCACCATGTTTTGGTTTATAAATGAAATCTATAAAACACAATGTAGGTGTGTGAAAGGTTTATAAAACTTTGGTTAATTGGATAACAATACTTGACCTTCAGCTTCTTCTAAAATGTGAGTGTAGACTTATAGATAACTGTCCTAAAAATAGATTTTAATATTTCTATAGTTATTTTCATTTGCTATTAGTGTTGAAGATTTCTGTTAGTTCCAGATTTATTTTGTTAATCTGTGGTTTCCTTTGTCATCAAGGTAATTATCAGGACTCTAAGATCATTCACAATTATATGTATCTTCTACTAGAATTTAGTCTCAAAAACTTTTTAAAACAGCAAATTCATTTTAAAAATTTACACTTACTTTTATCAGCTCTGTTCTGTAGATTCTTCATTTAATATTTCAGCCTAAACCATGGAACCTGTATATGGCTGCAGATTTTTTTTTTTAAGACACACCTTTTAGGTTTCTCCTTACTACAACAAAAGTCATTTAATAATTACCTTTTGCCAAAATATTTGTAGGGATGTGTTACCTTATAACCTAACTCTCAAAAAACAAAGACTTTGAAAGACAAACATTTTGCTCTTTGGATCTCTAATTTCTCAAGTTTGAGTGATCCAAAATTAGGGCTAGAAAGATGGCTCATGGTTAAGAGCTGTTGACTGCTTTCTAGATTCCAGCATATCCAGCACGCACCTTATAACCATCTGTAAATCTAGTCCCAAGGAATATGAACACCATCTTCTGGTGTCTACAGGCATTGCATGTACATGGTGTCCGACATACACACCAGGCTAAACACCCATACAGTTAAATCTCTAAAATGAATTATTATAAATAAATATTTTTTAGAACTGTGAGCTTTTATACAAGCACTGGTAAGTACTTGTTAGCAAAAACACAGTACAAAAATTGTCTTTCAAAATATTTTCAAGGCAATAACACCATATTTAGTCCTATATTTGAGATTTTATTTGTAATTATCACCTTCACCGCAGGTTGCTCCACAAAGCCCTGGAGGACATTCACAGATGTTAGGCTTAATGCATTTTCCATGTTCTTTGCAAACAGGGTGACAGATGGCTACATAAAAATAAAGCCCATGGCTTAGAAATATTGATTATCAAATAAAACTTATTATACAAACTAATGAATCACATACCTACCAGTTTGGCAGTTGGAACCAGTGTAACCGGGTTGCATTTGCATATGTTTGGGCAACACATTCCCTGTTTCTTCACATGAATGTCTACAAAATGCTGCAAAAATCAAGGAAGAAAGTCTGATTGTAGATGTGATATATATAATATATATATATGTATGGTATATATATTGTATATATATATATATATTGCTTTCAGATTCAGTTGTATCAAAAAAGTTTTTTCTAAAGTTTCTAACATGAAACTTTAATAAATTATTAAACCACAGCTACTACATTTAATTATAATTCTTTTCCTTTATACTGGCTTCATGATTAAAATATTTGAGAAACATGATTACTAGAACTAAGAAAAAAGAGTATTGTGTGGCAATTATTACAATAGCACTAGCTCACAGGGTAGGAAGCAGCCAGCCATGCACTCATGTTGTAGAATGTGATGGAGTTTCGAAGCTGTAATGTTGATGATAGGACAGTGATGGTCAGAATCCCAAAGAGCAAGGTTCCAGGAAGTCAAAAGTTAATGGGCTGGAATCCTTGACATCTTCAGCCACTTGACAATTTCCATGCCATCTAACACTTCTCATGTAACCATAACACATGAGATGACTGTGTTTTATTTGTTAACAATAAGCAACTTTATGTTATAAACATACAAGTCTCTTCATATTTTTTGCAAGAAAAGAAAGATGATTCATTTTTTTGTTTTGTTTTGCTTTGTAATATCAAGAACATAGAAGTATTGAAATGTTCTTTTCTTTAATTTTAGTCTCAAATCAAAATGAACAATAACAATAAAACTAACAAAGAAATTGACAGGGACAATGACAAAACACCTAAATTTTTATTGCATTAAACAAAAACAATGACTATACAGGGCAAAGATATAAACAGTGCTTGTAAATTGAAATGACAGAACAATTGTTTAAATGTCAAAAGCATTTCAGAAACTACAGAAAATTGCAGTTTGTGAAAATAAGCAGGTATTGTCCGAATCAGTAATTTGAGGTGTTAACTGGCAATTGGTGGACTGAAAAGAAACTAGACAACACATACTGATCAGGTATGTATTTCACATCTGTGATCTTGACTCTCTTTAGTGATTGTACCAGACAACTAGACTCACAAAGCTCTACTCTCTCATCAGTACACATGGCAAACAACACTCAGTATATGAGATTACTATAGATTATATTGATGGTTAAAATGGAATGTTGCTATAGAACTTCGAAATAGAGCAGGTATCACTGTATTAAATACCTATATATGTAACAATATTTGTAATGTAATGGTATCTTTTAAAAGAGCATTTCAGAAGAACTCACAATCTTCCAAAATGTATTAACTAAACAGAATGAATAGAAATCAGCAAATATGGAAGGATAACTGCTAACACTTAAGTTCCATGTTTTCATTCTGTGTTCTGAAAATTTTCACAGTACCTCTGCAATTGATTCATCTCCATAATACCCAGAGGGGCAGCGTCCACACTTGAATGACTGTCTATGGTTGGCTCACAGGGAACACCCCAGGAAACACAAGATGATTCTGTACAATTTGATGTTTGATTGATTCAAACTTCTTTGGCAAATAGTGATTTTCTTCAGTAGTTGATGATGTAAAGTCATGCTGACTGAAACCTGAAAAGGTTGCTGATTTGAGCATTATGCCCCCCTATCTCTGTTTGAACAGTGCCCTGGAAAGCATCTCTATATTGCCAAAAGAATTGTTAGGATTGATGCTTAAAGAGGTAACATTATGTGCAGGAATTTCTAGCTCGGTGAGAGTAAGATTTGTACTGAGAATGTGATCCACATGCTCATAAGCAGGTATCTGATGAGAAATTTCCTTCTTTGTATTATCCATTTGAGTTGTAACTGATTTTACTGAAAAATGAGAAGTGCCTATTGAGTTTAAGGACTCATTGGTAGTTGTAGCAGGACTCTGAGTAAAGCTTGGACTTGAAGGTAAATGCTCCTTTGATGGTAATTGAAAGCTTGAATCTAAACAGCAAAAATGAATAGAAATGTTCATCAAAATGTTTATTAATTTCTACAATATCAACAATTTTGTGCCAAGTTATTCATTCCTTTATGTGGGGTTTATAACATTAAGACTAGGAATGATAAAGTAATAAAAAGTCATCATAGTGTTCCAGCTTCAAGGATGGTGTAAACCTATTTGGATACACAAGGTAGCACAGGAAGTAAGCTAATTTGAAAGTAAAATTCTAATAAGCACCCCTGAAATTTCCTTTGTTCATTTTTCTATAGTATATACCCAAGGATTCAGGAGATTAGCAAGTATAAAAATGTATTTCAAGTTGCATTGTATAACCCTTAAGTTATCTTCCTAAAAATTGTGAGACATTTGATTACACTGTAAGATGTGTCACTGTGATTGGTTTAATAAAAAGCTAAAAGGCCAATAGTTAGAAAAAGGTTAGGCAGGACTTCAGGGACAGAGGGGACTCTGGGAAGAAGGGCAGAGAAGGTATTGAGGTATAACTTGTTAGTCTTAGGAAAAACTATTGTGAAGTACTCTGCATTAGGCTTCAACCAAGACCATGACTTACTGGAGACATTTCTATCTATTGGCCTAACATGATTTTATGTTTTCGGCAGTTTTACCATCCTTTTCTTCAATGACACTTTTATCAAGACTCAGGAGAACCATAGTTTTTGTAGTAAAGTCATTTAAAAACCGTTTCAACTGTAAATCAGTATATGAAGCACATCAGAGTTAAATTATTGGCAAACTAAACCAATGAATCATAATCTAGATACATAAGTCATTTGAATTTAATTCTTTCCAAATTAGATCAAAGACACAGTTAAGATATTATTCTTTTTCACCAAATCCTCAGATGTAGAATGAATTGTGTGCCTAAACACTCATATGTCAAAGTGTAAATCCTAAACATGGCTGTGTTTGGAGAGAAGGTCTTTGTAAATGGAATTCTAGTTGCACAAGGTGAGAAGAGTAGATCTGTGATCTAAGATTGTCATCCTAAGAAGAGGAGGAGGTACCAGGAAAGCACAGGCAGCCAAAGAAGAAAGACTTCGTGATGACATGGCTGTCTGCCAGCCAAGGAAACAGTTTCCCTGAAGCCAACCAGACTAGATCCTTGCTCTTGAACTTCCAGGTGCCAGAATTTGAATTATCAAAAAAAAAAAAAAAAAAAACGTATTATATGTTGCATTATACAATTCTTACCTTTCTACAAAATAAAAATACCTCAGGGGTAATTTTTCCATGGAAAACTAATGAAAGGTTAATATTGACTTCCTCACTTGTTACCTCGACAGACAGGCCCATCATGATATAAAGATTGGGTGATCAATTTCCCATCAAAAGCAGATCATTATTCATTTAATTGTACCACACAATATAGCTCTCTAATGCTGTCTCCTAGAGCTCACTTCTAAAATATTGATGCTGCTTAGTTTCTTCTGTCCCTTTCCTCTAAAATCTCTGTCTCCTCGGATAATAATCATAAAAGTTGCATCGGTCACTCAGTCCTCTCTCCTTGACCTTCACATGAATAGTCTCTCTCTATCCATACTCATTCCATGCCTCTTTTTAGGGTCTTTGACTGTCCTTCCTGGCAGGAATGATGCCCTGTGTACTACTCCTGTGTGTCTCTCAGGCACATCTATCAAAATACACAAAATGTCTTTTTGGCACCATTAAGCTCCTAATCACATTTCTGATGATCTATTAAGTGGGAAGACATATGTGATATACTTCTGCATCCTGTGCATCTAGTTCTATATGCAGCATGAGGCATGTATACCAAAAGAACATGTGAGTAGAAAAAAAAAAGGCAGTTGAATGACCTAAATTAGATAAATGCAGCACAAAGCACAGCAGCAAGCAGGGGCTTTTTACCATGACATTTGTTCCCATCACCATGAGATCCTTCAGGACATGAGCCACAACGATAGGAGCCAAAGATATTGAGGCACTTCACACCTGGGGAACAAGGCCAGGAGTCACACTCATCAACATCTTTCTCACAGTGCTTGCCTACAGGAAATACAAATCAATAGTTCAAATTATTTAATTTGAAATACATTATATGTCTATCATCCTGTTGCTTGGTTACTTATACTCCTGTTTTATTCTGTTGAATTCTTAGAAAGAGCTTGGTATGTAGGCTAGGTTGGCCTGGTACTAGCTATGTACCTCAGGTTAACCTAAAATATGTAACACTCATGCTTCTTGAGCTCTGGGATTACAAGCACATGCCACCACATTTGGCAGGTTCTCCCACTCTTTGTTTAGCCAATCCAAACCTCTGTCAAGGAAATAATTTATTCTTTATTTAAAAACTACTATAAATCAAGAATAAAATTATTTATACTTCTTTTAGGAGTAAACTCGAGTCTTCACACACAAGAATTTGTTTTTCTATAAAGAAGGTGAGTAATCTCATCACTAGGGAGGGGCAGGTAGGATGACCTTGAGTTGGTTGGCATAAGTAACATAACCAGATCTGTTTCAAGAAACAGACTATTAATAACTGAGGTAAGAATTACAGTATATAACATAAAATTATATACAATATAATGAGAGAATTTGCACTTTAAAAACTCTGTAACTTTTGGAAACGTTGTTTAGAAGATTGCTTGCTTAGCCTAAGGCTAACCTGTTCAGTCAAATTATTGCACTCTGAAAATTTTAATTCTACATGTTAAAAAGTCAAAGTTTTCTCAATAAGGTATTTTCAAATTATATAGTGTCCTTTGATAAGCTTAACATCTTATTTGAATGAATAAATTCATATCAAGAATAGATATTAACCCTTGTTTTACACATATGTTTAAGGCAATTAATATTTAAACATTTTCAAATATAGTCTATAACACAACACAAAAAAGATATCCACATTTGTATGTCTAAGTGGTAATTTTAAAATAATAAAAAAATTAAAAGACAAGAAAATATTCATTTTTGTTCATATATTTTAAAACATGTATTTCAGAAAAGTCAGCTCAATGACTGTATATTAATCTCACAATTACATCTATATAATTGAAGAACTCTTTATATAAGACCTTTGAATTTTTGATTTAAAAAAATAGGTACAACTGGAAGTTTTCCTGTGTCCCACCCAACCCATGGTCAGGACAAATCTCTCACTCACAGTCCTGCAGCCTTTTGTAAAATAATCACTCAGAGGCTTAATATTATTTATAACTGCTTGGCTATTAGCTTAGGCTTATTCCTGATTAGCTCTTACATTTAAATCCATAATTCTTAGCTATATTTAGCCACATGGCTTGGTACCTTTTCTCAGTTCTGCCTTGTCATCTTTCTTCCTCTGTGTCTGGCTGGAAACTCCTGACTCAGCCATTCCTCTTCCCAGAATTCTCCTTGTCTTCTTGTCCCACTATACTTTCTGCCTGGCTACTGGCCAATTAGCGTTTTATTAAACCAGTGTAGCAAAGCATTATCCCACAGCATTTCCCCCTTTCTGTCTAATCAAAATGGAAAGTTTTAACTTCAACATAGTAAAATTACATATAATAGAACAGTTATCAAGCAAGTTGGCTGGTGGCTTTATCTCTTCCCCTGGTCTCTCTAAGTTTTCAATATAGTTACAATATCTAGTCTATTTCTATTTTGTAAAATTAAAGAAAATATTCTATCATCTATCCTATATTTGTGAGTCTAAAGTTGTTTCATATCTAATTTATCTTTTATCAAAACTAAGGAAAATTATAATGATCTAGTCAACTAGATAGTTCATCAACTACATCAAAGATCCCAGAAGGATACAATATGACCTAAGTAAACAGGAAATGCATTGTAAGCAATTTCCAAAATTCTGGAAATGACAGACAGCTGCCTGCCTGAACAGTCATCCAAAGTTCCTCTTCAATGTTGGGGGCATCCATCTTCAGCTATATACCTAGAGTCTCTCAGTTGCTTCTCTCTGTATACAACATATTATCAGCAGTCCAGGCAAGAGCAGCTTTTTGCCCAAATGGCTATTTTTGCCAAGAAGATAAACTTCATACAGAGTATCTTTGATAGCCATCTTCCTCTTTGAAGTAAATCAGTACTGCCAGGAGGAGATAAGTCTCACTGGCCAGAAAGCCTAAGTTTTTAAAAACATTTTAAATGCCATATTCTGTAGGTCTTTGAAGTGTTTGAAAATTACCTACCTAATTGAAATATATCTATGTATATCTAGAAAACTTAAGAAACAAACTATAAGTTTGATTATCATGGATGACTAATTGTTAATCTGTATTTCTTAATTATACATTATGATTTCAAATGAGTCACACAAACATTCTACCTTAAACAAGAGTAGAAATATACATACAGTATACAAAAACTAACTTTAATTTGTATCAATAAACTAAAATCCATGGCACTGTAAAACAATTTTAGACAAGTTGTTGCTCTTTAAAAGTAGGTTCAATAATCTAACCTTTCATCCTATCATATCTATATCCTATATTTCTACATCGTATCCCCTTTCTTCTTTTAGAAAGAGACTGACTATGACCAATAACAATTTGTAACCAACAACCTAAACAAACAAAGAAGTCAGGCAATGTAGCACATGACCTTAATTCTATCACTTAGAAGGAGGATCTCTGTGTTTCAAGGCCACACTGGAAACAGAGCCAAGTGCGGTGACACATACCTTAATTCCAACACTAGTAACCATGCAGGTCTAGAGGTCTGTATAGACAGACAGAAAGTAATAGAGTTGTGTAGGAAGAGGAAGTGATATAGCTGGACAGAGAGCAAATCAAATGGCAGAACAGCAAGGCATATGTGCGTGGGTAAGACAGGAAGTAACTTGCATTTGAAAGCTGCAGAGTTGATGAGTTAAAGTTGGCTGGTGACTTTATCTCTTTCTCTGATCTCTCTAAGGCTTTCCCACTATGTTTTTATTTAATAAGACCATTTAGAAATTAGTTTAAAATTGACGCCCAACATTGGGCACCAAATGTAGTTGGAAGTTTTCCTGTATCCCGCTGGCCCATGGTCAGGACAAATCTCTCACTCACAGTCCCACAGCCTTTTATAAAATAATCACTCAGAGGCTTAATATTATTTATAACTGCTTGGCTATTAGCTTAGGCTTATTACTGATTAGCTCTTTCATTTAAACCATAATTCTTAGCTATATTTAGCCACATGGCTTGGTACCTTTTCTCAGTTCTGCCTTGTCATCTTCTTCCTCTGTGTCTGGCTGGAGACTCCTGACTCAGCCTTTCCTCTTCCCAGAATTCTCCTTATCTGCTTGCCTTGCCTATACTTTCTGCCTGGCTACTGGCCAGTCAGTGTTTTATTAAACCAGTGTGCAAAAGCATTATCTCACAGCATAAAGGCTTATTTTTTATATGTTTATTTTTAGAACCAGACATTTTAGGACAAGTCATGAATTAGTGAGTAAGCTAGCATTTCATTTGTTTTCAACTCTGATTTAACCCATGATATTTCTAAGTTAGTAAATTAGTAATAAAGAATTCCTTATGTGATAATATTGTTTTTCTCCCTGAAATATTTTTGTTATTCTATGATATATATGTAAATGTTTCTCTTTTTAACAAAATAAAATACAGTATGATAAAACAAAAATCATCACATTGAAGTTGGACAAGACAAGCCAACAGAAGGAAATGATCCCCTAAAGAAGGCACAGGAATCAGAGATCCAATCATTCATACATTCAGAAATCCCATAAAAATACTAAACTGAAAGCTATTATATATATTCAGGGGACTTAGTGCAGACCAGTGTAGATTCCATTCTTTCTGCTTTAGTCTCTGTAAGTTCATATGAACATTGCTCAGTTGATTTAGAGGACCTCATTCTCCTGATGTCCTCCATTCCTCTGGCTTCCACATTCCTACCTCTTGTCCACAGGGTTCCCTGATCTATGTCATATTTCAATATCAATACATTTAAATGTATTTTTATTTCAAAATAGATGTAACAATTATTATAGACATGCAATAGAGTTCCTTGATTGCTGTTAGATTTAAAAATTGGACAAAATTACAAGAATATATAAAGCAAAAGTATGTAAAAGTAATTGAAAATAATTAAATAAATTATAATTAAACAATTACAAATAATCAATATATAATCAGTGTATTCATCTGTGATACTTTTTGCCAGACCTTTAAAAATATGCATCAAAATCTTAAGAATGTAAATTTTCATGATTCCACAAATAATTTCCCTTTTAAATTAATTCACGTTCTCATTTGGTTCATAATGAACCCATACCAACCTGTTAGCCCAGAAGGACAGTCACAAGAGTAACTGTTTAAGTTACTAATACATATGCCAAGACCACAAGGGTTTGACTGGCACCCACTGGCATCAACTTCGCAAAGACCACCATAGAAACCAGGCAAACAGACACACAGGTATTCTCCACCTCCTGGAGGAAATTTCCTATCAGACACACATGAGCCACCATTCAAGCAGTCACAAGACTTCACAGTTACCTGCAAAAGACAAATAGTAAATGCTTTATTTTGAATAAAATTATGTTTAGTTAATACCAAGTGAAATCATGACAGGCATAAGGGCTTGTGTATTTGTATAATCAAATTATATATCTGCAAAATGCTTGTTTAAAAAATTATATCCACTCTCAAGAACACAATTCAAATATATGTACTTAAAATATTTCAAGTAGAATAACTTATTTTTGTTTTCTAATTTTTAAATAGATTCTATTTGGTTCCAAGTGGCCTGTGACTTATAGTCCTTCCTCAGCCTTCCAAGTACAGATTTTTAGGTATGTAACACCATACCCCACGGATAGAAGGATCAACTTCTATAATGCAAACTGAATACTAGGAAACAAAATCAGAAATGCTGAAGACAGTCAGCACTCATGTATCTGTCTGTCTCTATGATTATGACTGTTGCTAAGGTGCTATGCTGCTACACACAAGAATCAAACATGGAACATTTAATGACTTCATTGCTCTTTGACATTAAGACCGTGACTTGTGCTTGGATTTAAAATGAAGTGGTTGCATTTATAAAAGAGCCAGTGACATTTAGATAATTATAAGCTATGACCTCAATTGTGACTGTAGTTTCAGCCTCACAGTCATCCTTAAGATGGAGAGTGAATCTCTGAGGAGTCAGTGACTCTGTTTTCCATGTAAGAAGTCCTTTGGAGGAAACGCTTGCCCCATCAGGACCAGAATCCAGTGTAAAATGTATCTCAGAGCCTTCTGGATCCCAGGCCATGAACTGGTACTCAAAGTCTTCTCCATAAAATGCCTGTAATTTGTCTTGCAGTGCTTGAATCACAGGAGGCTGGTTGTCTGTACCAAAGTAAGTAGGAAGGGAAAGAAGCATGATTCTGATAGTTCCCATAGGGACAAGTGTCTAATAAGGACTTAATTCTGCTTAAATTTCTATTAGCTGCTTTGTTGTTGTTGTTATTTAAATGTTAATCCATTCAGTGTAAATGTAAAAGTAACTGACAGGTTCAGGGTCAATTTTGTCAAGCAAATCTGTAAATATTTTGGACACTGCATAAAACATACAGCAGCGTTGCACTCTGTGTTGGAGACACTCCTCTTTTGTCTTAAATAGCTGTGTTGACCATTCCACTTCTTGGGGAGCCTGGGCACTCTCAGACTCTCTCACTCTATCTGTGCATACTTGCTCTTTCAGCCTCACTTTCTTCCTTGGCACCTCCCATTACTTCTGTGATTATACCCCTCCATCCACATCCTTAAGGTTTCTTTATTCTACATACTTCCCCACTTGTAACAATTGGTAGGGAACAGTCAGACCAAATTCCTGTTCCTATGAGCCTCTTCCAGTGGCCAAGCTCACACACCCTAGTGAAGCTGTGTCAGGAATAGGGGATGTTTCATTTATATGCAGAAAATATTCCAAAACATAATTTATACTGTCTTATATTTTAACATGTGTGGCTTCCCTTGCCTTCTAGTTAAACACGAGTAAGAAAACCAACTTCACTACGGCATCTGGGCTGCAAGTGCATTATGTGTACACAGAATGCATTGATGCCAGGAGACCCCAGTTCCAGCTCCCAATCTATACCTGTATATCTTTAAAAGCAGCCTCACTAGTGATCTTATTTTCCTCCTCTTCCACATGAGGCTTATGACTCCTCATATCATTGAACGCTATGGCTTACTCACAAATCTATCGTATTATAGCCATTAAAAGACAGACTCCAACTCAGAAGGTAGTCTCCATTTTCTTTCTCTCATCATTTTTCCTTAAACCTTCATTTGCTTTGGCTAGTATTCTGTAAATCTTGTTCCTAAACAGTGAATAGGGACAGTTATCTAACAAAGCAATGGAGTTTACATATAAAATGGCATGTATATTGCAAACTACCGTGTAAATATAGTTTATATAGAAAAAGTTATACAGTCTCTGAAATTGTGTCTTGCTGCATCTTACTTACTAATCCATGTAACTAATAGCACCTGATCAGCACATGAGGACGAAATTCAGACACTCATATGAAATCACTGTAGTACTTGGGAAAGTGAAGAAGTTATGTCATGTGACCACACTTTGTGGTACCATTTGAATGAAAATTCATCTATACACAGGATTATATTCATAGAATCACAGAAGAAGAGTACTAAAAGGCACTTTATTGAGTACTGAGTATAAATACCATAAATAAAAATGATAAATCATGTCTGTTGGAGATGAAATAGCTGAATTCTTTGTCATAAAACTGAACAGAGTAAAGCTAGATTTAGAAAATGATGTGTACCTGAATTAAGAATTCCCATTTATTTCTTCCATGAACAGTTCAAATATCGTTTCACTATTAAATGTTAGAATATATATCTTATAATCTATTTCAGTATGATAATATAAATTATATGTAGCCATGTATCATTTAACATTAGAACAAGTTCTAAGAAATACATTGTTAACCAGTTTTATGATGGTATCATCATGTAGTATATAGTCACAAATTAAGACACATCTATGAAACCACTTGGTGATATGAACACATGTGAAGCCTGTTGTTAACCAAAATATTGTTATTTGGTGTTTGGGCCATGTATTAAAACATATTCCTGTCTTTTTTTTTTCTTAAAGCAAAAGAAACTTATAAAGTAATTAGAGCTAAATTAATAAATTGTTCATCTATCTGAAATACATTAGTATCAGTTATGGCTTAGAATCACCTTAAAACTTTTGTACAAGAAATAGTTGAAGTAATAAAGAAGAACTTACTGTCTAAAAATGACCAAGTAGAATTTGATATTTGGGGTCTACAAATCAAACAAGAGCTGGTAGAGTTTTTATCGCTTCAGTGTAGCAGAGACCATCAATAACACAAACATTATCCTAGTGGAATTTGAAAAAAAGAAAATGTCAACAAGACATCCTTATGTCTAATACACAGAAACTAGAAACAGAAAGACAGCAATGTATATATTTGGATTTGGAAGGAGTTTTTATAAACAACATGAATATGTCTTTGAAAACAAATTATTAATTTTACATAAAAAGCAATGTAACTGATTAATTTGGAGGAATAGGAAAATGCAGGTAAGCCATGAAATACTATCGCATGGCTTCTGAGTAACAAACGGAGTATAGCCACCATATCTATCAGCCCAGCCCTCCTGGCAGTGTTTTATAATAAAAGTGGCCTTTTCCTGTACATCTGGAGAATGACATTAATTTATAGATATCTTCTGTTTCCTTTGTTGCCTATTCTGTCCTTTGAATTCCACTACTAGCCCAGATTCATGATATAATTACTTGCACTTCATAATAGATACAGTTATAAAACATCCCTGAAAGAGATGCTGCCAGGGAGAAATCAGCGGAATGCACCAGTTCCTCAACTCACTCAGAAGATTCACATTTATTTATCATTTTTGCTCATTTTGTAACAACTCTTTTGATACCACTTACAATGAGGTACAAAATAGACGAAATAGCTGAGAGACCATGACAATCTTGAAAGTCATCATTAAAAATTTTTTTAAACTAGCAGAAACAAAATATTCCAGAGAAAATAAAAAAATCACTCTTCTACAACACAATTTCTTGTTGACATAATCTGAATGCTTATATCATGAATAATAAAGTGTACAGATTGTTTTATTTTCATATGTGTATGTGTGGATACTTGTTTTATGTTCTTTGATTTTGAAGAGTCAAATGATATTAGATCCATTGTGCTCATCAAGTCATCAGTTTTCATGTGAGGAA
This sequence comes from Peromyscus leucopus, assembly GCF_004664715.2. NCBI lineage: Eukaryota > Metazoa > Chordata > Mammalia > Rodentia > Cricetidae > Peromyscus > Peromyscus leucopus. The sequence continues at coordinate 72,627 of NW_023505142.1, read as the reverse complement.
GCCTTCTAGGTAACCAAAGAAAAAAATAAAACCAGCTCAACAAGCAAAAACAATATGGCTTTTTCTAAAAGTATTAGATACATTTTATAAACCCTTTTCAAATACAAACCACTTCCTACAAAAAGGACTAGTTAATCACAAGGGCAAATCTTACTGAGAAAAATACTATTACTACAGAGGAAACAAGGTACATAGGATCACATGAGTGAATGATCCAATATGAACTCTCTTCTCTGATTGTTTGGGAGGGGTACAGAGAAGAGGGGCTGGGTCTCACATAGCAGGTTGTTCCTCCATGATGGGACATCCTCAAAATTCTGATCTTCCTGCCTCCATCTCCCAAGTGATAGAATTAAACTATCTTCTACTTTTACATAGATTCTCCATCAATGCTTCAGGTAGAAAATATTCTGCCACTTTAAAATGTTAAAGGGAGAAACATCTTCCTAGCTACATCAACAAGAGTTACAGGAAGATGATTAATTTTAATTAGACTAACACAAATGTGAGGTAAGAATTTGTCCATGTCATTCTAGCATAAGGTTGGAAAGTACAGCAATATGCCAAAGACATGTGAATATATGTGTTATATGGTATGAAAATAAGAAACATACCTTCATGATGCATGAGTCATTTTCATAGGGGTCACAAACTTGACAAGCACCATTATATATGATCATTATCTTGGGATTACTAAATGCATAACCATCATTAGATACCTGTGAAATATAGTTTTACAATAAGATTATTTTCTCTAAACATTGCCTCATCAATTCACCATGAAATTTTGTTTATGCATGAAATGATATCTTTTATTTGTTACCTTTAATTGAAACTTTGCAAAGGATTTTCTCCCCCATCAGATCCATGGTATTAGAATGCTGGCCATCTGTGGGCAGGTGACAATCAACCATTCTGCTGTCTTGAAAGACTGTCTGTGTGTAGACACTTGCTCCGAGCACCCACTTACTGTCATTATACTGAAGATATAATGGAAAGTCAATTAACTACTTCTACGTTGTGATGTCCTTGTGTTACTAAATTATATATATACCAACTTACAAATTGTAAAATATCTATACCATATGATGGGATAAATAATTTTTTAAAATCACATTAAAGTGGTAAAAATATACATAATTTGGTAATAAAAAACCCTCTCTCAAAGCATACATTACTGATAGATTCTATCCAAAAAAATTGCCAAGGTTGGTCATGAATAATGGATTTCAGAACAAGAGGGAAAGTAGTGGAATGCATAGCTGACACATGGTAGACGGATTTTCCGTGTCAGAGTTTCTTTTCTGAGAGTTCCCACATTCATCCCCTGGAACGTGTCTCCAGTTGGTACCCCACTGGGCTTTCATGCTGTTATATGATCATTGAAGGTCCAGAGGAACAGCTAAGTTGCATCAGTGCTTCAACTATTTGAAAATTTTTTAGCTTTAAAATAAAGTCTACAAAGAATAATAGGACGAAAATCAGATGTGCACATATTAATTGTGTACACACTATTTTTTCATGACATCCACATCCCAAGTTAAAGATTTTTTCCCCTGAGGATTCAACCACATTATTTTCTTTAATTCTCTAAGAAATATACTCTCCTCAGTAAATGTTTCATTTTGCTTAATCTAGCTTTTGTCATTTGAGTAGAATTCTAGCCAGTTTATCTTACTTAATAACAGTGGGATGTCATGCTTAAGTTACACTTTGGGTATTATTTAATGTACTGTAAAATGTCTTGGAGTGTGAAAAGGAAGAGGCAGAATAATTTTCTGAGCACTGATAACTATATTGAAAACTAAAAGGATATATTGTGTTGACAACATCTGAATTCATATTTATAAAAATATATTCTGACTGAACAACGATTTTCAAACATGTAGCATTGGTCATACAACTCGATAGCCTCAGCATTGTAGGTCAACAAGAAAGGCAAGGGCAGAGACATCACTACAGTTTGTGTAGAACAGAGTCTACCGAGCTTTGAAGACTTGGTGATTGACAGACTAAAGTTGTGCAGATATCTATAGTCAAGGAGGAGCAGTCCGTTAAAGCAGATCTGTCAGTGGGTTCCTCTAGCAGAGGAGGAAAGAAAGGAATGTCTCAAGGCTATCATTATAGCTATGCTTAAAGAATGTAGGATCTCTTGTTTTCCTGTGTGAAATCAGTCTGCAGCCAATGACTGGTCCTTAAGATACGAATTCTACTCCTCTATGAAAAGGTAGACCCAAAGTTATAAATAAATATGGTTCTACATCCTTTATATTCAATATTTTGTGAATGTTTATTATGTGCTGAGAATATTCTTTTTAACTATTTTAATTTTTGAGAATTTCATACATTTGCACTGTACCTAAATGATATCCATCCAATCCTATGTGGCCAGTCCTATACACATATACACACTAGCTGTTGGTGTTCTGATGAGGGAAAACACAACAGAAAAGACATAGAATATCATTTTGTTGTGATAACTGAAACTGAGGTTTAATACAAAACACCAAGTCTAATCTGGTCAAGGAAGACAACAGAAGATGGAGGTTATATATTTCTTCCCGAAGGATAAAGAGAAATCCAACATGGCTGGAGAGATCAGCATTTGAAAAGCAAAAAGGTGTAAAACTCCATGGTCTGTAGTAGAGCATGAAGAGGATGAGGGGGATGTCTAAGATGCCCACAAAATTAGACAAGAGCTAGGTTAGAAAGCCATCCCCTCACAGGGTTGCTGGTTGGACTTAATCCTGTGCATCAGCAGCTTAAAAGCTGGGTTTGGCTTTTAGAGAAACAATGAAGAAAATGGTGGCTCAGGTGGCTGAATTTCTAGACCAAGGCTTGTTTAAAATTGCTACTATAACAGCAGAAAAGAGCTGTAAGTGGTAATAGTCTATTCTCTACATAAAACAAGAAATGTGTATGTGTGTCTTTGTGCAAAAGAAATATAGTAAGGGTTACCCAGAAAATGGCAGTGGACACATATGTCAGTATATAGAGAGAACAGTATAAAATAAGAGATAATGGGAACCCATTACTCAGGACAATAAAACAGACAATGGAAGAAAATGGGTGATATGGAAGAGAAGAAATGAACTGTTCTCTGTACATAAATTTCATACAGATCCAACTATTAGAATTATGATCTATTCCAGATATTCTCTGAATATTTTTAATGTAAATCAACTAGAATGTATAGGAAACTCAAAAAGAAATACAATATAAACTTTCAAACTAATTGTATTACAATGAAATACATAACTGCTATGAACAGGAAGGTAAAGAAAATAGTGTACATCATTTTGGGAGCATCACTAGCTGGTATATCATTATATCATTTCATACATTTACTGTTCAAAGTAGAGGGTAAAATATCTGAAATATATATATATATATATATATATGTATATATGTAACTTATATGTATATATATGCAAAGAATGGAAAATAGGCTTATATATTGGAATGATGAGAACTGTTTTTTACCTGCAAAGAAAGAGACACAGATAAGGAAAGGAGACTAGAGTGAACCCTGTGCCATCCCATTAGAATTAGAGACATTGCTCATGAAGATGGTAGATTAGATAGATGAAGGTGATGAAAGTAGATGATAGATACATAGATGACAGACAGATAAATGGATAGACGATAGGAAGATGATGGATGACAGAGAGACATGTGTGCATACTCTATCCATTGAGAACACTTATAAGCAATAACTAGCCTGTAATAAATAATGAAACTGGGAGAAGACATTAGCTTAGTTTAAACATAGTGTCATTCATACAGATGAAGCCGGGGCTTTCAACAAATAGTTGCAGGATTTTTAAAATTGTGCCAATTTATGCATGATAAAGAGTGAATCAAGAAAGTCCTTAAAACCCACGTTGGACAGGTTTTCTGTTTAGATGTTAAGATTAGGCCTAGTTAATTGGTTTTTCCAGTACCAAGTGGACAGTCTTATAAATGTATACATACAAGCAACATTAAATGAACTCTTATTTTGATTGATATGTAATAATAGTAATTAAAAAATAAGAGACTAGGAATTTGAGAAGGACCAGAGAGGGGCACATAGAGAGGTTGGATATAGGAGAAGAGGGAAGTAATGTAACTATATTTAATTTTTTTTAATTAGGCATAGCAGAGATTGATTCAACTTAATGTAACAAATATTTGCCATGTAGGCCAATCTTGGGTTTGGCAACTAAAATTTCTTTCTTTCTTTTCTACTACAAGTCATTATAATGTTCAGGGAATTCCAAAATTCCATGTCAGATGTTTTGAAGGGAGAGAAGTAAAAATCACAACGCATAAAACACATCTAAGAGTAAACATAATATGTACTTTCCAAGAGAATATACATTTGTAAAATTTTCTTCTGATTAAACATTGACTGTAGCATGATCTCATATTATCAAATCTGCTCAGGCCACATATCTACTTCACTGACAATGAAATTCTAGAGTTCTATGAACAACATAATGTAATGAGCATACTTATGCATAATCGATAAGTAAAATATATGCAACAATTGTTTCCTTCAGCAAATTCTCAGTATCAGATTCACTATTCACTTTATCAATGTAGAGATAAGGTAAGAATGCAAATACGATTGACTGCTTTAAGCTTTCAACTTGTCCAAATTTCAAAAAACAGCCTTATAATAAATGTTTTACTTAAAAAAGAAAAGGGAGATCATATAATTCACAACAATATGTATAATTGATGTAACACATTTAAATTGAATAATGTTCTGCTTTTGTAACCTTGAAAACAACTGACAGGGGATGGACTCATAGTACTAGTGCAGGAGTTGTGAACAAGAGCACAATAATCCCGTTTCTGCTTTGTGAGGGCATGTTCAGACATCGCCATCTCCTGCACTCCCTGACAGATATACCATGGCTGAAACCGTTGCCACTCATTGTGTTTACAGCTCAAGAAAAGAAGATGCTTCCCTACAACAAGCTTGATGTTCTTTTAGTTTTTATTAATCAGGAATGAAAATCAAGACCCAATACCTCAAAAAATAATATAAAATACTTAGTAAAGTTCACAGAGTAGCTTTTCTGGAGAAGCAGCTTGGTCATTTTCCTGTAACTCTTAGTGGGTCGAACACCCTGAGATCATGTTGGTAGCTAATAGACAAATTAACCTACAGAAATAAACATTAAACCATTTTCAACATTGCACCTGCAGCCTGTGCTTATCATATATACCTCCAGTTTAGTAACTTCACACTTGATGGAAGGCGATTCTTTGAAGCCTTGACCAAAAACTCTCACTGTAGCACAATTCTGCTTCTGAATATCACAGAATCCAGAATTCTCAAGTTCTGTAACTTCAGGAGCTATGTCTTAGAAAAGAAAATGATAATAACAGCACTTGCTTTGTGAATTGCAGTAAAAACAGCATCATTATTTGAAGGTCTAAATTAAAAGCATAAGTCGAATAACATTTCAAAATATACTGAAAATAATATTTATAGTAATTAATCAGTTAAACATTTAATAATCTTGTTTTTTAAAGAGGTATTGTTAACCATCAAAATAAAAGCATGTTATAAATGATAACACTCAAACACAAATTTCACTAATATTTCAGTAATATTTGTTATTGATAAAGGGTGGATGTCAATAAAGTATTACTATCATAAAATAGATCTCTTTGTTTGGCCACATTCGTTTGTATCAAATAGATGGATTACAGGTAAAATATGCTTCTGTAATAAAATAGTTCAGTCAGCAGTACAATATTTACATTTCAAAAATTATTTCAGTATTAGAAAAAATTATCGAAGTGTACATATACTCCTATTCCAGTATTGTCCACATTTTTTACTGTCAATGAGCATAATTGTGAGTTTATTAATCACTGGCAGGGAAGGCTTTTCTTAGCACTCAGAGTTAATTGGCTTTCATGTGGCCCTTTTCTAGCTGTGGTCTTAGGAAACACATCTCACCTGCCTCAGAGAGAGCTGCTTGTTAAAAGGAGTGTGTGCACGTGAAACAGCTCACCACCTGCCTAAGTCCTGGAGCGATCTCAACCAGTCAAGCAGCCAGCCTCAGGGACAAATTGTGAGCATGTGGACTCAGAAGGCTCAAAATCCTCATGAAAAAAAATGTATTAGTTTATCCTGTCACGACTGTAACAAATGTCTGTTGACCGATGTATTCGTTACATGAGGCACAGTAATAAACCAAATGAAGCCCCCATATAACTTCAATTTTTGGAAGGACAAAGATGGTTTAAAAAGTGAGAAAACATAAAATGTAGGAATGGTGTTTTGCAGAAATTTTATATTAATTTATATATTATAAGAAGAAATTTTCTATATTATAGGAGATAAAAATATGGGGTTGCGTGAGAAAAAAAACTACTAGGAATTTTTAAAGTTAATACTGAGATAAAAGAGCTCCCAAAATTGACTTAAAATTTTTTAAGCAAATTAGTATACTTAGTAAAACAATAATAAATTGTGCTTAAGATATACTGAATATGCATGTGGTCTAGGCAAAAGGTTATTCTCTACAGACAGGAGCATCCACTGTGTGCAAAGGCCCTGCTCCTGGGTGGGCCTGGCAGTTCCAAGGGACAGCAACTGAGATGAAAGCAGCTGGAAAGAATCATGAGCTGTCAGAAAAAGGCCACCAAACGGCAGGGTGCCAGTCAGGAAGCTACAGGGACATCTGCCTTGACTTTGAATAAGATGAAATAAGTGTAGTAACTAATACACTTTTCACTAGAGACTTAATAAACACTATAGACAAGGGCATTTTAGTATCAGATGTCATCCTCAACATTAAAGTTTCAGAGCATTTGCTTACCATATGAGTCACTGCAGTCATAGGAACTGTAGCCTGGGAAACAGGCACAGCCCCAGTCCATACACTGCCCATTGCCACTGCACAGATGGGGCATTTTAACACTTCGAGAATGCCTTCTATTGACTTCCTATACTCTTCCATGTTGTGTTTTCCTTCCTCTAAAACCCGCCTCTCACACTCATTCTCTAACAAGGCCACTCCTTCTTCTGCCCAGCTCACATCATCCTTCAACAGAACATCCTTCACACACATGTTCACGACATGCGTTAGCGCCCTGCCAAGAAAGGGAGGCAGAGTCTTCCGATGCTGGAGTTGGCTAACGTCCGCTGACAGAGAGCCAAGATGCTCAGTCAGTGAGGCCCGAAGCTGTGGGCCATGAGGGGACAAACTCCTGATGGCTGTCCTCGGTGTGGTCCTCGGGGAAAAAATAAGAAAACTCTTCCAGGTTGGCTTGTCCGAGACTCTGGAAAGCAAATATGGGAAGAAAGTCCTTCAAGTTTTGTCGTTTCCATCTGTTTTGTGGATTCTTCATCTCCGGTCCTGTGCGTGCCTCTCATTACTGAAATACTTCAGTGGGTTTTGTGTCTCATTCCCAGGATGCCGCAAACTTAACTCCAGTTTGGTTAGGTTTGTAGGGCTTCTTCTCGTAGTAAGAAATTCAAATTATCTTCTTCCTTGGGTGCATGAGTGCTTATTTTTCTAACAAGAGCTTCTGAATTGATATATTCAGAGGTGATATCTAGGTCTGGTATCAAGGAAGAGAACTGGATGTGCTGGTGGTCTTTGCAGCTGGAAGCCATTTCTAAGTGAGATCCACTGTCCAGATGGTGAGAATGCAGATGCTGCGAGGCGGTACCCAGCAGGCAGCCGCAGTAGGAGGGTTTCGCTGGAAACTGTCGGGAAGCTGGTATTTTGTCAAACATGCTTCTTCCTGGTAAAAGCCTTCCAGATGAAAAACAGGATGGTTATTTGAATAAGAATGTTTTCGGGCTGGAGGGATAGCTCTGCCGTTAAAAGCTAGGCTCACAACCAACAATATATGAATGTTTTCAGCCACTAATATATTGTGGAAAAGGCAGAATGTTGAGTGACCCACTGCTTAAACTTCATAATAACACAGTAACGAATGAATAATAGCTTAATTCTCACCTCCATTCATTGATAAAAGCAATATAATTGTTGACGTCATGGTCAATTGTGATCCCGTTTTTGTCATGGAAATCGTTTTCCGGGTTTTCATCGAAGGTGCCACAAAGCCCCAATGTGTTTCTGTAGTCTAAACTAGGGGCCCTGAACGTTATACTCATACCCCACTCACTGAGGTCAGCACGGATGAATGCTCCGGAGGAAACCAAATCTGAAAGCAGAGACACCAACCGTAGGATGGAAGAGGCTGAATTCAGTCGGTTAAGAGGAGTGCCACGAACGATACAAGAGTCATTGTCCGTACATACAAAAAATGAAACACTGATTTTTTTTTACATGAAAACTTTCATTTAATATTACATTTCAAAGCAACTCATTTTTACATTATGCTGATTTGAAATTTGGTCACAATTTCAATTTTTTTTTAAATTTTAATTTTTATGTGAATGGATGTTTTGCCAGCATGTATGTCTGTGCACCATGTGTGTGCCTAGTACCCTCACAGGCAAAATAGGGTGTCAGATCCTCTGAAACTGGAGTTGAAGACAGTTGTGACCCACCATGTAGGTGTGGGGAATTGAACCTGGGTCCTCTGGAAAAGCAGCCAGCACTCTTAACAATGGAGCCATCTCCCAAGACCACATCATTGAAACAAATGGTTTGAGACTTCTTTAATCATTAAAATGTGAGGTTTTATGTGAATGAAACAGTAAAAACCAGTAAGGCAACGTTAACAAAGTCACATTTTGGATAGTAGTAATGCAATATAGAACTGCATTGCTAAGTCGTTAATTTACACTCACAAACGTAATTTGAAAGGAACACAAGTCCTCATAGCGATCGATCAGTCTCCTTTTGCTGCCAGCCGGCAAAACAGAATCAACAGCCAAGTTATATGGTGGTCTGGGAAAGTGGCAACAGAGCAAGCAGAGAGAGATTAAACGACCCCAACAGCCTGTGCCATCTGATTGGGAGCCGCTGTTGTCCCACAACATCCCGAGGCCAACCATCTGGAAGTATTATTGGCAAAAATGACTTTTCCTAAGAGCACTAAAGACACATCACTGTGTTTCTTTTTTAGTTTTAACATACTCCTTGTCTCTTCATTTAAAAAAAAAAAAATGGTGTGAACTCATTACGGGAATTTCTTTTCAGAGTAAACAAACTTTACATTCCTACTCACTGAAATAGTTAAAATCATTACAAAGTCTGCATTTTGTATTTTGCCTAGCAATCAACAAATGCCCACCCCTTCATTTTCTTGACCCTAATGTTTTCTACTACGTGTCTCATTTTATTTAGCTTTCATTAAACTCTCCTATGGGTACCTGTAACTCTCCCCCGCTACAGGGGGAGATGCAATGAACGTCACTGGTGTTAACCACATCCTTAATTACTTCACTACAACCAATTCCCAGAGTTGAAATTTTTGATCCGATGACACACATAGAGTCCCTCAGAAAGGCTGTAACTTTTTCCGTTGTCCCTACTCTTGACAGTGTTATATGAAAGGTCGTGCTTTTTGATTTATTTAATTACTGATGCGGTATTTCAAGGTTTTGTTGATTATTTGTACACTTAGACATATTTCAGTGTTACTCCTTTGTGAATTATCTTTTTGTTTTTATTTAATTGTTTACTTGAGACAGAGTCTTTGCTATGGAACCCAGGCTCATTTTGAGCTCACCATTCTCTTCCCTTGGCTTCAAAGTGTTGGCTATCAGGTATGTGCCACAACACATGGTGCCTTTTGATGTTATTCTGGTTTATAATTGTCTACTGATTATATATATATATATATATATATATATATATATATAATTCATCTATATATGTATCAGATATATAAATGTTTTTATACTTACTGTGTTATACATATAGCAAATGATTTTCTAGTTCTTGATTTACATTTTGGCTTTGGATGAGAGAATTCAGATAAATAATGCTTTGTTTGTAAATTATTATTCAGTAAGTGTTATAAAACCATAACACATTTAAATTTTAATTAAATTCAAATATAGCTACCAAGAATTTACTTTTTGAAAGATAAAAAGGTTAGCATGACCTTAAGATGTAAATATCTTGTTCACTGGTATGAAACAGTATCTTTAAAAAGGTCAATGACAAAATATTTTTAAATGTGTTCCATTTTGAATAGGAGGTTATAAAAGAAGTTTTCTTTCAATATATGAGTCAATCTAAAGCCATTTTCTTTCCCTTTTCATACCAGTGAGCAAGATATTCTCATACACGTATATATTTTAATCATATTCATCCATTATCTTTCATGTGCTATTTTCTTCAACAACTAATATCAAAACATAATAGTGCCTAATTTTTAAAGATGAACAGAAGTTCATCCAATATAATAAAAGGAAAACTTTTTTAATATTAAACTTTGACCTCTGTTCACATACCGTCATCTTTCTTCCTAAATAAGATTCAGTTATTCTGATATTGCTTGATGATGAATCTTGGCTCTTCACAAATAATGTGGTGGAGATTCATGTAATTGACCACTGCACATATCAAAAGTAACTACATCGGCTTCTTCTTTTGCAACAAAACCACAGTTACATGACACAGGATAGTGAAGTCTTCCACAGTCCCACTGACGTACATGTATTTCAAAATCACGTGACATACTCTTATAAAGCACAAATGTTCCAGTCTTGAAGTTATCATATATCCTAGTATGAACAAAATTCAAGTACATTAAGAATCAGGATAACATATTATAACAATATAAATGTAATTTTAAATAGTTCTTAGATGTATGTATAAGTAATCAATGTGTTTTGGCCTGAGACTAAGAAATTTGTATTTCCAGTACCTTTATGGCTCTGAAGACTGATTTGTGTTCATGAATGACTCAACAGGACCCTAAATACCTTAACTCTTCCCCACACCTCTCTTTCTCTTTGCCCACTCAACAGACTCCCTTCTTAAAGGAGAGCATGCTTGCTGAGTGTGCGTGCACTTGGTCTTCCTTACGAGGAAACGTTTCTCCAGCTAGCCCATTACTTAATGACTTTTGATAACCAGACTCTTTAATAAATCATGAGCTCTACTTCCATCCCTTCTTCTCTACCTGTTTTAATTCCTGCATGTATTTGCTCGCAACACTATTTTATTACTGTTGCTGTTGTTAATAATGTTCCTGTATCTCTTCTCCTATCCGAAGTTCAGCACCAGGGCAAAGAGAGTTACTGACTTCAATCACTGCCTTACCCTCAGCACTCAGAATAAGGCTTGTCACCTGGATATTTCACAACTAATCTCACTGAATGAACACAGATTAAATACATCACACTATGCTTTCTTGAGGTTTCCTCACCAGGGCTGCTAATCTCCAAATACGGCCATAAAAGATTTCTGCATAAGTGATCAGTGCTGACAACCTTTCAGTACTCTCTGAAGTCTGTACAGTGCTTTTATAACAGAGGGTTCTACAACTGTTCACTCATAAATCATTTTGCTGACAACTACCACAATATGTTTAGAACACCTGTCAGGTATCATGAAGACAATTTTTTACTAGACAAGGAGTTGTCTTTCTTAAGAATATCTTAGACTCACGAGCAGCATCACCAAAATTAAATCTTTCCATCCAGACATTAAAAGCAGTATCATTTTGATTTTTTTAATTACTTTGGCAATTTTACTTAAATTCCAGAAATAATCACCAAGGCTTTTATGGTAAAAAACCCAAATTAAATGAGTATTTTTGTCATCAATTAAAAGTAATCAGTATTAAGATAAATTTAATAGATTAATCATTTCACAGAAATCTCAAAGATTATTCTGCCATTATATAAACATAGAACATAGTAAATATGCTTAATGAAAATAACTGACTCATTATCAAAAATAAGTAAATGACCAAGCCAAAAATGATTGTGTGCATTTGCAATAATCTTCATTAAATCTTCACTTGTAATAATCCAAAAAGGCTCATTTGTTGTCTACACTGTTTACCCAGACTGGAGTTAAGATAAATTATTCAACACAATACAATGTCTAGAAACAAGCCAATGAAAGTACAAATCACTGACAAGACAAGAAGTACAAAGAGTGTGACATTTAAAACAAAACAACAATAGCAAAACTAAAGGAAATAAAGACCACTGAAAGAAGAAAGATTCTGGACATTACCTGCCATCAAAGGTTATTATGTGTGGGTCAGTAAATGAATAGCAGTAAGCAGATGGGACGTCCTTGACTTTTATCTTTGGAAGAAAGATATATATTTAAAGATTAATATTGCTATGTAGATAGTGATATGCAGTAAATTATTTTGCAATTGCAATTAATATTCAATAAATAATTTTTATAATTACTGAAAATGAAATTATTTTAAAACTAAAAAATATCAAGTAATTTTTAAAGATTTATTTATTTATGCAATGAGTGTGTATGCGTATACATATATATATATATATATATATATATATATATATATATATATATGCCAAGTGTGAGCAGGTGATGACAGAGACCAGAAGGAGCCGTCACAGGCAATTGTTAGCTGCCTCACATGGTGCTAGGAACCAAATTTGAGGCCTCTAGAAAAGAAAACAGTAAACTTAGCCCTTGAGCCATCTCTTTGGCCCCATCAAATAATTTTTAAATAAAAAAATCGCAGCACAAACATATCATTTAAAATCGTAAATTACAAAGGTTATTTTTCTGATTAGTCAACCTGGATGCTGTCTGGAGTGTATCTGTCCCACAGGAAATCGTCATTGACTATGGGTTCCACAGTGATGTCTGTAACTCTGTCTCCATCTGGGGAGAAGTCTGTCACAGCCGTGTAGCGCACCACAGCATGGCTACATATCCACTGTCGCAAGGAGAGTTCTGGTGAAGGTCCACATGGCAGGAAGATAACGCCAAATTTAAACCCAGGTGACCGGGAAAAAGAATTTCAAAGTCTTTTTGCAAATGTATAGACAAATCAAATATAGTTACTTGACTAATATGAAACATTAAGACTAAAATATTATTCCTAAATAATTGAAAAATATGTTGTAATGTTTGCCTAAATTAAAACAAAGCCACTGATTCTACTTTATCTTTATAGATAAATATTAATTTTGTGTATGTATACATATATACATACATACTTCTATTTTCAAAAAGCTACAAACAGATGTGCATCTAAATAAAATCCAAAAGCAACTAATAACACAGGTACGATAAGGTAATGAACACGATAGTACCATGATTTCATCAACATAAACTGTATATATGTTCTGATATATAAATATATACATTTAGTAAGAACATGATGTGGGTCTCTTGGTCATGAGTAATCTTATTTCTTCTCATAAGTGTTTGAATATATTCAGAAACTGAAAATGATTCTTTGCTTAAGTAACAAAGAAAAAGGGAAAGAATTTTGAGAGGAAACAGTAGTAGAAAATAAAAACAGAACTTTAAAAAGAGGTATGGCGGTTGGGCAGTGGCAGAGGCAGGAGGATCTCTGTGAGTTTGAGCCTAGCCTGGTCTACAAAGTGAGTTCCAGGACAACCAGAGCTCTTATGCAGAGAAACCACATCATAAAAAACAAAACAAACAAAAAAAAAGGCATAGCTGATTTACATAATTTCTGTTCTTCCCGTAAACAGAAACAACACACTACAAAGTGGATATAAAGAAGCATGCTTTCAAATCCAATTCAGGATGGAAAAGCCATCCTGAGACAAAAAAAAAAAAAAAAAAAAAAAAAAAAAAAGAAAAAGAAGAAAGAAAGAAATGAGTTCCTAACGTGGTCCTCTTTTCACCCACATGGATTTTACAGGTATGAAATTACAGTGGTCACATAAAGGTTAACTGTGCTCAGTTCAAGATCCTGGGGAAAATGTTTCCCTGTTTATTTTCCTATAAAGATATTTTCCCATACATATAAAATATAATGGAAACATACAAATTCCTTAGCCAGCTCTCTGAGTGGAAGGTGGAATATGTCTGGCTTAGGTACACTCTCTGACTTCATTTCCCAAGTTTAAGATGTGAGGGCCATGCATCATGATTCCCATGTGATTAGTCATTTAAATGGAAGAATATTAAGACAAAAGATCCCACATGAAGCTTACACCGGGGAGAGACGTGTGAAGAATTCATTATGAGACCCGTGTTTCATACTCTTGAACTCTTGGAAAACTGTAAAGAACTGGTTGTCTCCCATCTCTGGAAACAAGACAAAGGGAAGAATAAGAGGGAGGCAGAGGAGAAGGGAGATGAGCAAGGAGGAAGAAATGGAGGGATAGGAAAGACGACAGATGAAAACACAGAGAAGGTGGTTCCATAGTATGTTTGAGCCCAGGAAGAAAAACCATGAACTGCTTTGCCAATCAACTCAATCTTCCATCAGATCTTTAACACAATTGAGCTATTGCTTGATATAAGCATGAAACATTTTATTATCTGAGTACAGTGCATGATTTTCTATAAAGGAGGATGAGGATCAGTTATTATCTGAAATGTAATGAGCCAAAAGGAACTTTGGTGTGGTACCTTGTTCGATGGTTCTCAGTTTTAGTGAGATTTTGCACCCTTCATCGAGCTCTCTAAATTCAGAGCAAGCAATAGGAATTGTACTCTCTACCCTCAGCTGGTATTCCTTCCCATCTTCTGATATAGTGCTCAGTTCAGGTTTTAACTAGTAGGAGAAAAGTTATGTGTCAGTTATGTTCAAATAGAATGTATTTCTAAAGATCAAATTTGAAAACATTTTTTCTTGACAAATCCTCTTCTGCTTAGTGAGCTGTTAATAACTTGACCATTGAGTTTTATTTAACTAAACAAGGCCAATTAACATCAAACCAATAAAAATATATAAGCCACATGCAGTAGTATCCACAGAGTTCCAGCACCACCAGAGTTTATGCTCAGTTGCTTCCTCAACATAGGTTGGTCAGCTTGGTGACTATCATTGAGTCTGAAGAATGGAGGAAGAGAGGTTGTGCTTCCCACCCTCACCCACTTAATTACTGGTGGTTATTGACATAGCCAGAGAAGAACCTGGTTATTTTCAAGTATTTAATGTCGCCTTTGTGATTTATGTACTACTTAATCCATAAATCCAGATGGTGTTGTCACCTGCAATATCCATCTCCTCAGCTTGTTTGTGAGTGTCTGCCTTCTAAGGTATATTTCTGAGATGCACTGCTACAGCCTGAGTCACTTCAGTCCACAGGGCAGTCATGTGTGGAAGCAGGGATCTTTTGTTGTCCCCACAGCATCAAGTCTTGGCTGTTTCTCAAAAGAACTGCTTCTTAGTGCTATTTTCTCTGTTCATCTTATTAGAAACAGTGGGTGACCACTGACATCATTTAATGATATCTACCAGTGCAGAGCAAAATGTTCCTGCATTCTCAGGGTCAGAGCTCTGCTTGCTCTCCTATCACTAGCTGTTCTAACAATGTAACCCAGTCTTCCTGGACTCTGTCCAAGTGCACATGGACTTTAGCTCGACAAAGGTTTTTATCCTATTCCTAAGGCCTGTCCTCACAATTGACCAACTTCCTATATGTCCTTGAGCAAGAACTGAAGAGAACACAATCTCAATTCCATGAGTAAGGTCCCCACAGTGTTGCTCTCCAGCTTCCACCTCTTAACACTGCCCAATATCTTCCACTGATCGTGATTTCCTGTCACTTCTGCTTACCTGTTGGAATTACTCATCACTCTCTGGATTCAGTGAGACCATCAGTAACCAAAAGAATTATGCTGCTTAGTTAGCACAATTATAGCAGTCCAGAAAGCCCAGAAGAACCGTGAGTCATATCTGCTTAAGTCCCAGGTGCTAGCCCTTCATCTGGTGCTTGTCTTCAAACATGCACAATAACCAAATAGTGGCATGCTTATAATACATAATAGAGTATCTGGTAGAGTGACTCATGAAAAGAGAGCTTTTAACTTATTCGGATTTGGGCTATTGCTTTAGTTCCTCCTTCCCACAGTCCGTGCATTATGATGGCTTGACTTGTGAAGTTTTACATTCACAAGTAATTCAAAATTGACTTGTGTACAATTATTATACCTTAAATCTTTGTCTTCCCTGAAACTAGCAATATTCTGCAATATACTTTCTCATGATACTAAATAGTAGCAGCAATCTACAGCTCCCAGAAGCCAGCCATAGGTCACAAAGCGTCAACATCCTATACTCCATGGTGTGCTTATTGCAAAGATGATGCCAGAAACTTAGTTGCATTAAATGCATTTTTGACTCACTCTGTTTTCAATTTATGATGAATTTACCAGGATACAATGATATCATAAGCCAAAGGACACCCCAGATTCAGTCCATTCACATGTGTCTTAAAGCTTTGTTGTACATGACAATTACTCAGTCAATCCTCAAAATTGCTGATTATTCTGTCTAGACTTTCTGATTCTGTCAATGATGAGACCCAAGAACCATCCTGGGCAACTTACAGTAAATAACCTTTCTAGATCATACTCACTGCCACATACCTTAATTCCTGCAAAAAATCCCTGGCTTTCCACAGCTATGCTTTGGACATCTGGTTTCTCCAAGAAAAGAGGGAAGCACTGCAGAATATCTATGAACACAGTTAAGAATAATCATTTAGTAGTTGCATTATAAAGAAGCATGCAAATTATTATCCTTAAATCCTTTGTTCAATTGTTAGTAAATGATAAAATTAAGAAAAGGAGGCTAGAGAGATGGCCAGCGGTTAAGAGAACTTGTTGCTCTTGCAGAGGACTCAGGTTCTAGTCTCAGCACCTACGCGGTGGTTTAGAGCTACCCAGAAGTCCAGATTCAGGGGATCCAATACACTTTCTGACCTCTATGGACATCAAATGCACCTGTGATACTCACACACACATGCAGACAAAACACTCATGCATAAGCTAAAATGAATAAAATTAAGTAAAAAATAAAGAACCAAAACATTTCACATACTTGCCTAAAGTTTGAGAAAAATCCTATCATAGAATATTAGTTATTTGAACCTCAATATAAAGTACAGTGTACTTTTTATTTCAAATATATCTATTAGAAAGTAGCTAAAATGGTATGAGGATTGAAACATTAAAACATTGCTTTCCAATATATGAAGCTTATAATTTTAAAATCTGAAAGAGACATAGAGTTTTAAAGATTCGCTGATAATCAGCAGATTATTAAAAGGAGATACCTAAACACAGTCACCAAAAGTACATTATTGACACTTCTGCTACTAGAATTAGCACAGTTACCAAGCTTTATATTCTCAGGACAAGAGAAGCTTTCAGTGTTTGATTTAAAATCCAATTTTGAAAATCAATGTATGCACGAAAAGAAAATACAAAGTTTTTTGGTTTTGTTTTACATACCTTATCTCCAAGTCTGACATTTATGCCATCAAGTTCTAGAAGAGAAAATGCCTGAAGTGTGCTCTCTTGTTTCAGCTCTTCTTTGATTTCTTGGGAAGAAAGCCTAGACCAGGCTATGAGAAATCCTACTGAGTTGTTTGTGGGGGAAACATCAAATGCACACCTACAAAACACCTGGGAGCCAACCAGCTCTACTGTAACCTTTGGCCTGCCTGGAGGTGGAGGGGTGATGGTGGAGAGCTGTCCTGGTGGAAGAAACACAATGAGGAAGTCAGGCATCCTGAAGAAAGAAAACAACCATGCCAAAAAGGAACTCAAAGACTATAAATAAAATGGTGTTAACATTGAGACTTACTTTAAAAAGACAGGGAAGCAAGTTTGGAAAAAATGATTATTTTCTAGCAGACATCAAAGGGAAACACTCATGTTTAATCTATTATGAATATAATTGACAGCAGAGTAACCTAGCTCATGCATAGGTTAATCATGCAGAACCTTTGCAAAGCCTGGATTGTGAAAAGAAAAGTGGTTGATGTTCTTTAGGCAATCATCTTTTCTAAACTACAGAACAAACAAAATTTAGTCACTACACATTATAATCTCTTGTTATAAAGATAACTATTCACCATAGCATCAAACCAAATACATATCTTATAATTTGCTTTGAACTCAATTCATCATAACTTTGGGTTGAAAGAGTTGTTCATTGAACGGTGGTTATGCTGGCAGTGAACAATACGAAATGCTGGACAGATCTCTTACTCTTTTCATTTTTCTGAAGCTAAAGATACATCTGAAGTTTCTTCTAGGACCTATATGAAGAGTTCACAGCTTGCTTATTAATTCTAGGCATTTGCAAAGTTAAATCTAAAGATCTGTAAAAATTGTTTTATTTTGTTTTAGAAACAGAAAAAAAATCTTACTGGTAAAATTTAACAAGATGCTTTACAATATTCCGAAATATGCATCTTTCTATGATATACATGATTATTTTGTGACAATTGCAAAGCTAACCTTGTAGATCTGCCATGCAGACTGGAAAATTCTGAGAAACTTTGTCTTAAGTCCTTTCTATAGAGAAAACATACATTCATATTCTTTTCAAATATCATTTTGTTAGATACCATATCTCAATGACTAACAGCAAATAGATTGTTTTACAGTTAACATAATTAATAACAACAAAATGTTGGTGTCTCTTGAAGAAGGGTCTTGTACATAGCTCAAACTGGCCTCAAAATCTTGGTCCTTCTGCCTCCGCCTCCCAAATGCTGAGATTAAAGTGTGCCCAGCTACATATATTTTAGTATCCTTAATCCAAGTGTGCATAGTCATAGCGAGTTTTTCACTCAGGTTGGTTTTAATTTTCTAGTTTTGAATAACTTGTTTTTCCTAAATAATTACACAAATGTTCTAAATATCACAATTTGAGGAAATAAGTAAATGAAGAAGTAAGTAAATGAGTTTGTCTGTTGCTTTCTGTGGTGCTGAATTTGAACCCAGGATTGAAAATCTCAGTACCACTCAGTATACCCCCAGCACCAGCTGAAATGTATTTATTCACAAAGGAAAATAGTTTCTTTTTCTTTAATACAGATCTCTAGTTAGGAAAATCCATGCCTAATATCCATAATAGATCATTAATCATAATATGTACTTATTGTTACAATGACTAAGGAATATTGTTTTATTCTTTAATATTATAACCTAAAACAGTAAAAGAAATAATAAACATTTAAATCACAGGCTCTAATGAAGCTGAGACTTTGAGACAGCGTAATGGTTTGGTAGCAGAATTACTGGGAAAAGTGCCTGCAAAATTGATCTGCAACTGGAGGAATGCAGAGAAGCCACTCAGAGCTGTTAATTATAGTAACTACATGAAAACCCTGCCTCCTAATTTTAGAGAATCATGTTTGTCGGTAGACACAATGAAATGACTAATTTTTGTTTTGTCTGTCTGTCTGTCTGTCTGTCTGCTTGTTTTAAGAGAAGATCATCCCATGAAGCCAAAGCTGTCCAGAAATGTACAACAACCCTCCTGTTTCAGCTATGACTGAAGATGCATACCACTGTGCCTGGCTTACTTGTAGTTTTATGATATTTTTCATATTATAAAAAAATATGAGCCAGGTGGTAGTGGTGCATGTCCTTAATCCCAGCACTCAGAAAGCTGAGGCAGGCAGAGCTCTGTGAGTTCAAGCCCAGGCTGGTTTACAGAGCTAGTTCTAGGATAGCCAGGGCTACACTGTCTCAAACACACACACACATAAAAGAAGAATGAAAGGGAAAAAAGAATATTTTTATAACTATTCTTCACTTCCTTGAACAGTTCTAGAAGGTAGATTTTTGAAGGTAAAACAGTAGGTACATATACATTTAAATTTTTATGAAAATTAAGTTCAAATGTTAATTTTTCTTGTCAATTGATTCTGTCAATATTTACACTTGTTTTTAACTCTATAGTTCTGCCAGCGTCAAGGATACATTCTATTCATATAATAAATAGTTTATTGTTATTGCTGACTTCTACCAAGCTGGTGTGCTTGAATAATTCAACATTTGAAACAACAGAACAAACTTATTCATAGAAGTCACTATCTTATAACTACATTATATAAAAAACCAATGCCATACACACCAATACAGTCACCTCCAATTTATTTCTCCAGGGCCACATGTGTATAACTTGACATCAGAAATAGCTGCAAAAGGTTAAAGTTTGTATATTTAATTAAATAAACACAAATGTGAAAATCCGCATATACTTATGAGCAGTTCCTTGAGAAAGTATGTTTTAACATGGATGTACAATTTATTAGTTGTTCTCTCTGGGATTTTTCATAAGGATTTTTCCCCTTTAAGGATAAGATGAAAAAGAGATGATCGATGATCAGTGGTTGTATTTTGAAGTACTTGTAGTTTTAATACTTCCTTTGCGGTCTGCATTAATAAATATCAGGACACAGTGATAATTTCAAATTCTTGGGCCATAGAAGTCTATTTCTTATAGAAACATGAAGTGGCAAGTCACTTTGAAGGACAATTTGGCATTTTCATATGACACTAAATATACTCTTACCATAATGCAGACTTTTTTTATCTGATTTTTTCCCCTAAAGAATTTCAGACAAACTTCCTCAAGAAAAATGAACACAAATGTATATAAGGGTATTAGTCATAATTGACCAATTTATAGGGATTTTGTGCAGACAATAATTTTGATTTATTGGCTTAGAAGATATCTGCAACCTGCTCATAATTTTTTTCTTTCTCAAGATAGAGTCTTACTTACTAGTGCAGGCAAACGGGGAAGTTGCTATGGAACCCAAACTGGCCTCAAATTCATAAACCTCATGTGATCTGAGCCTCCAAGTGCTGAGATGAGTGCTGAGATTGATTTTCACCCATATAGGTGAAAATACTCTACAGTATAGGAAGCTGCTATAGTTTCCTTGCCTTGTATGTCTGTGTTTGGTTATTCTGAATAACACTGGCTCCACAGGAGTTTAGATCTCTCTCAGGACTGTATAACTCTTCCTTCGTCATTTTTTTGGAAAATTTTTGCATAAGATTGTCATTATTTCCACTTAATATGTTTGAAAAATTCCTACTCAAATGATCTGGATCCTGGGTGATCCTTTTGAAATTGTATTTAACTAGAAATATAACTTCTTGAATTGGACTATAACCATTGTCTTTAGTGTTGTCGCTGTGTGCATAAGTTAACTAACTTGTCAAGTTCATTTAAAGATATCAAAGTGTTAAAAGAATTATACCTTTGTTTTGGTTCTCATATTATCTGTGGAATCTTTTTTTTCTGGGATTCTTTCCGTTTTTTTTTTTCCCTTTTTTAATTCTTTTTTTTTTTTTTTTTTGAAAATATATTCTTCACCCATACAGTGATCCTGATTATAGTTCCCCTTCCTTCTACCCTTCCCTCTTCTGCCCCACCTTCCCTTTCCCTGGATCCACTCCCATTCTGTCTCTCATTAGGAAGGAACTGGCTCTTAAGAGATAACAACTGAACATGACAAAATAAAATATAATAATAAGGTAAAACTATCATATCAAAGTTGGACACAGCAACCCAACAGGAAGAAGGGAATCCAAAGAGCAGGCACAAAAGTCATAGACCCACTCAGGGAGGCTCATAATCAGGAGTTCCATAAAAATATTAAGCTAATAGCTATAATATACACACAGAGGATGTGGGCAGACCTGTGTGGGCCCTGTGCTTGCTGCTACAATCTCTGTGAGCTCATTCTCACGTTGCTTAGTTGGTTCAGAGAACCTTGTTTTAGTGTATCCCTAATATTATCTCCCTGAACCCCTCACATGTGTGTTCCTAGAGATTGAATCTATGCTTTTAATCATGCTAAGCATATACTTGTTCTACCCAGCTGCTCTGCATGGCTGGTCCAGTGCTTTCTAACCCAAAATTGTGGATAGAGAATTTCATTGAATTAAAGAACTAGATTTGGATTAATTAAATTTTCTGTTGTTTATGTGAATTATTTTTTTGATTTATACTCTTTTCATTTTTTTATTTATTGTTCTGAATCTCATTCATATTTATTTTAGTCTCTCAATGTGTAAATTGTGGTACTTAACATATAATTTTTATTTTCTAAAATAAATGCCCAATGAATACTAATTTTAATTAGTTTCATTTTTATAACATATAGTTTCTTTGATTTAGGGATCATGAGGTGTATCATGATAAATATTGCACATCCACTTACAAAGAATGTTTATTCTGCTTCCATTGGGTGGAGTTGCCTTGAATGTCACCTAGACAGAGTTGCCCTAGTTCCCTTTGCTTCTGCAGATTTGAGTCTTTACTCGTGGTGTTGGTGATGTGTAGTACTACCTGATGGCTTGTCTATTTCTCCATGGAAATAAGACCGACCAGTTTTGCATCACACAACGTAGGTCTGGTTCTGGCGCAGTCATGTAAAAATGTTATGCCCTGTTATGGAACTGGTATTTTATCATAAGGCAAAGAACTTGTTTTTTCTGTAACCGCCTTCACCCTGCTTTCTCCAGTAGTATCATCACCACTCCCAATGTCTCTTGATGGGTGTTACAGTTATAATTGCTATCCTTGTGCCCTTGAATTTGTTTCCTTTATATATGATGTGGGGTCTTCCAAAGTTTTTGTGTTCTTGTTTTTGTTTTTGTTTTTTACCAATAGTGGAAGCTCTCTCTTTCAACCTTATCTAATAGAACAGGGGACAGAGCTCTCTGAAGATAGCCCTGCTGCCCTGCCCTGGAAGCCTCCTGCACTCTCCCTCACTCATGGCACCTAACAGTTCTGCTATGCTTTCACTCTGAGCAGACCTTACTCACCCCACCCCACCCCGAGACTCTGCTGCTGGTTGTTGCCTTTAGCTGATAGTGACCCACTTGCTCTGACTACTGACTGTGTGCCCTCCGGAACTCAGTGTCAATGCCATCTGAAAGAGGCTTTCTTGTGGGCTCCTGATTGCCAACTACATCCTTTGCTTGCCTGCAGTACTCTCTTCCATAGCAATTTTTAGTCTTCTGTTAATACAATTAATTGTGATTAGTAAATGCATGAATACCCGTGGCATGATGGAGAGCTTTAAATTCATTTTATCTTCTCAACTATACCAAGGACATGCTTTATTTGTTAGAAGATAAATATTACTCCAACATTATATACAGGTGAGGTAATTTATACGTACTATGTCTGAACATGTCATCTAAGCTTAACGTTCTCTTTCCTTTGCCATTAGTCCAATCCATTTCTACTCCTTACATGCTAGCCACTTATGCTTCTCTATGGAACTAGTGCACCAGTCTACAAGAACCTTTCTCCAGGAATAATGATTTGTGCCTTTAGCATACAATCCTCATTTTGCATTATTAATCTGTTTGAAACCCCCTTAGACTTTATACCATGATTCTGAATTTGACCTAAGTTCTTAAATGAACCGAAGATCCTACAGTTCTGTCACCTCTGTCTCTCTAAAGTCATCTTCTGGATGTCCCTTTACTCTATTCCCTTCATATTTTTCATGTCTGCCTAATTCTCCTCATTCAGGTATGAATTCAGACTCATCAGCTGTTCAGAGGGCATTTCCAGGGCTAATTTTTAAAGACATCATCCCTGTGCCAGCCTTTACCTGTTTTATTGACTGGCTTTCTTTAATTAATAAGACATTCATTTCAAAAATAATTTTACTTTGCCAGCCCAGACTACTACTATACCCAGCAAAACTTTTAATCATCATAGAGAAAACAAGATATTCAATGACAAAACACTTAAAAAATATCTATCTACAAATCCAACCCTACAGAAGGTACTATAAGGAAAACTCCAACCAGAAAAATTAACTATACCCATGAAAACACAGGAAATAAGCAATCTCACACCAGAAAAATCAAAAGAAGACACACACACACACACACACACACACACACACACACACACACACACTACCAACAACAATAACAAAATAACAGGAATTAGCAATCATTAGTCACTAATATCTCTCAATAGCAATGCACTCAATTTGTTAATAAAAGGACACAGATTAACAGGAAAATAAAAAACAATATCCACTCTTCTGCAGTAAATAAGAAACATAGCTCAACATCAAAGACAGACATTACCACAAAGTAAATGGTTGGAAAAAAAAGTTCCAAGCACATGGACCCAAGAAGCAAGCTGGTATAACTATTCTAATATCTAACAAAAATAGACTTTCAACCAAAATTAATCAAAAGAGATGAGGAAGGACATTTCTTATTCATTAAAGAAAAAATCCACCAAGATGACATTTCAATTTTTAACACCTATGTCCCAAACACAAGGGCACCCACATATGTAAAAGGAACGTTATTGAAGCTTAAATCACACATAGAACCTAGCACATTAATTTTAGGAGACTTCAATACCCCACTCTCACAAATGAACAAGTCATCTAGACAAAAACCAAACAGAGAAATAATGGAACTAAGAGATGTTATGAACCAAATGGACTTAACAGATATCTATGGAACATTTCACCCAAACACAAAAAGAATATACCTTCTTCTTAGAATCTCATGAAACTTTCTTTCAAAAATTGACCACATACTCAGTCACAAGCAAGTCTCAACAGATACACATTAACCCCTGCAGTCTATCAGGCCACCATGGATCAAAGGTGGATTTCAACAACAAAAAGCCTACAAACTCATGGAAACTGAACAGCTCTCTACAAAATGACAACTGGGTAAAGGCAGAAATATAGAAAGAAATTAAAAACTTCCTAGGAATCAACAAAATGAATATAAAAGCATACCCAAACTCATGGAACACAATGAAAGTGTTGGTAATTGGAAAATCTAAAAGAAATGAACAAATTTCTTGGTAAATGCCATTTGTGAAGTTAAATCAAGATCAGGTAACAATTTAAATAGACCTATAGCCCCTAAGGAAATAGAAGCAGTTATTAAAGTTTTCCAACCTAAAAACCCCAGATCCAGATGGTTTTAGTGCAGAATTCTACCAGACTTTCAAAGAAGAGCTAATACCAATACTCCTCAAATCATTCCACAAAATAGAAGCAGAAGGAACAATGCCAAATTCAGTTTATAAGGCTACAGTCACAGTGCTACCAAAATGACCCAAAGATTCAACAAAGAAAAGAGAATTACAGACCAATTTCCATCATGAATATTGATGTAAAAATACTCAAAAAAATACTTGCAAAACACTAAAGAACACATAAAAACATCATCCACTATCATAAAGTAGGCTCTGTCTCAGAGATGTAGGGCTAGTTCAACCTACGAGAGTCTACCAATTTAAACCATCATATAAACAAACTGAAAGAAAAAAAAACACATGATCATCTCATTAGATGCTGAAAAAAAAACCTTCGACAAAATCCAAACTCTGTCATGATAAAAGTCTTGAAGAGATCAGGGATACAGGGACATACCCAAACATAATAAGAGCACCAAACCAATAGGCAACATCAAATGAAATGGAGAGAGAAACTTAAAGCAATTCCACTAAAATCAGAAACAAGACAAGTTGTCCACTCCCTCCATATCTATTCAATATAGTACTTGAATTTCTAGCTAGAGCAATAAGACAACTAACAGACATAAGGGGATACAAATTGGAAAGGAGGAAGTCAAAGTATCATTATTTACAGAGGATGTGATAGTATACATGAGTGACCCCAAAAGTTATACCAGAGAACTCATACAGCTGATAAATACCTTCAGGGAAGTGGTTGGATACAAGATTAACTAAAAAAAAGTAGCCCTCCTATATACAAAAGACAAATAGGCTAAGAAAGAAATCAGGGAAACAACACCCTCCACAATAGCCACAATTAATATAAAATATCTAGGGGTAATGTTTATCAAGCAAGTGAAAGACCTGTATGATAAAAATCTTCAAGTCTTTGAAGAAAAAAATTGAAGAAGATATCAGAAGGCAGAAAGATCTTTCATGCTCATGGATCAGTAGGATTAGCATAGTAAAAAATGGTCATTTTGCCAAAAGCATACTATAGATTTAACTCAATCCCCATCAAAATTTCAACACAATTAACTTGAAAGAACAAATACTCAACTTCTTATCAAAAAACAAAAACCCAGGATATCTAAAACAATGTGTGCAATAAAAAAACTTCTGGAGGTATAATCATCCCTGCTTTCAAACTCTATTACAGAGCTATAGTAATAAAAACTGCATGGTCTTGGCCTAAAATCAGACAGGTTGATTAATAGAATCTAATTGAAGACCCAGCTATAAATCCACACATCTCTGGACACCTGGGTTTTTTTTTTTATATAAAGAAGACAGAAATATACAATGGAAAAAAGAAAGCATCTTCAATTAATGGTGCTTGTCTAACTAGATGTCAGCATGTAGAAGAAAGCAAATAGATTCATGTCTACCACCCTACACAAAACTCAAGTCCAACTGGTCAAAGACCTCAACATAAAACAAGATGCATGGAACCTGACAGAAGATAAACTGGGCAACAGCCTTGAATGCATTTGCACAGGAGACAACTTTCTTAACAGAATACTAATACCAAAGCATTATGATCAACAATTAATAAATGGGACCTCATGAATCGAAAAAAGCTTCTGTAAGGCAAAGGACACCATCAATAGGACAAAACAGCAACCCATAGAATGGGAAAAGGTATTCACCAACTCTGCATCTGACAGAGGGCTAATTTCCAAAATATATAAGGTACTCAAAAAAACTAGATATCAACAAACCAAATAATCTAACTAAAAATGAGGTACAGATCTAAACAGAGAATTCTCAACAGAAGAATCTCAAATGTCTGAGAAGCGCTTAAAAATACTCAGCATCCTTATCCATCAAGGGAATGCAAATCAAAAGGACTCTGAGATTCTATCTTACACCTGTCAGAATGACTGAGATCAAAAACACAAGCAACAACAGTTTATGCTAATGAGGATGTGGAAGAAGGGGAACACTTTTCCATTGCTGTTGGGAGTGCAAACTTGTTCAGCCACTTTGGAAATCAATATAGTCGTTTCTCAGAAAATTGGGAATCAATCTATGTCAAGATCCAGCTATACCACTCTTAGACATATACCCAAAGTATGCTCCATCATACCACAAGGACACTTGTGCAACTATGTTCATAGCAGCTTTATTTGTAATTGCCAGAACCTGGAAAGAACCTAGATGTCCCTCAACCAAAGAATTCATAAAGAAAATGTGACACATTTACACAATGGAGTGTACTCAGCTGTTAAAAACAATGACTTCATGAAATTTGCAGGCAAATGGATGGAATTTGAAGAAAATCATGCTGAGTGAGGTAACCCAGACCCATAAAGATATGAGAGACCCACTTATGAGTAACTGTCAGTAAAGTAAAGGATTATCATACTACAATCCACAGATCCAGAGAGGCTAAGCAATAAGGAGGGCTCAAGAGGAGACACATGGATCTCTCTGGGAAGAAAAAAATGGAATAATCACTGCAGGTGGCCTGAGGGTGGGTGGGGATGGCAACAGGAGAGATCAGATGGGAGTGGGAGAGAAAGAGATAACTGGAAGGGACAACTGGAATGGGAAGAATTTTGAGTGAGTAGAAACCTAGTGCAATGGAAATTCCCTGGAGTGGAGTCTACAAGAGTAACCATAGCAATGACTCCCTGTAATGTGGGATGGAACCTCAACTGGCCATCTTCTTTAACCCGACAAGGCTACCAGTGGAGTGATTGGGACATCAACCCAGCCACAAAACCTTTGACTACAATTTGTCTGGCCTGCAAGATGGGCTGGGCTAAATGTGGCACAAAATTTGTGGGAGTGGCCAAACAATGACTGCTCAGCTTGAGACCCATGCCCCTGCCACAGAGAGGAAGCCCATTCCTGACACTACTGGAGGGCCAGGAACCAGTCTGGATAGCCCAGAAAACTAGGATAGAACCAAACATGACCGGCCAAAATATATATATTCCTTCCTAATGATACTGTACAGTCTGAGTTAGGTTCTCTGTTATAGTTGTGTACGTTGGTGTTTTTGTGGGGCACCTAACAGTGGGAGTGAGAGCTGTCTCTGACTCTGTGGTAGTTTCAATGTATTTGGCCCCCATAAGTTCACAGAGGTGGAACTATTAGGAGATGTGACCTTGGAGGAAGTGTGGTCTTGTTGGAGGAGGCTGGATAACACACTCCTTTAATTCATACCTTGAGACTGGAGGGCATACCTTTAATCTGGGCCACACCTTCTGTTGGAAGTGTGTTACTGTAGGGGTGGGCTTTGAGGTCTTTTCTTCAAGCTTCACTCAGTGTGACAGGCAGTCAACTTCCTGTTGCCTCTGAGTCAAGATAAGGCACTCTCAGCTCCAGCACTATATCTGCCTGCACGGTGTCATGCCCCACTTCATAATCATTACAGACTGAACCTCTAAAACTAAGTGAGCCACCCTAATTAAATGCTTTCTTTATAATAGTTGCTGTGGTTATGGTGTCTCTTTACAGCAATAGAAACCCTAACTAATACACACTCTTTTGCCTGCTTTGCGACCATTTTCCTCCTCCTGGGTTACTTCGTCTAGCCTTAATATGAGGAGATGTGCATAGTCTTATTGCAACTTGATACACCATGTTTGGTTGATAACCCTGGGAGGCCTGCCCTTTTCTGAAGAGAAATGGAGGAGGCGTGGATTGGGGGGAGGGGAGGAAGGAGGAGCTAGGAGGAGAGGAGGAAGAGAAAACTACAGTGGGGATGTAATATATGAGAATATATTTTTGCTTTGTTATAAGTATTTAGTTTAAAGTAATTTTATATTCACACAAAAAAAAATAACAAAAAACATTTCTATATACACTTCAAAGCTGTGTTCTGCAAATCTTAGCACTTTCTAAGACCAGGATGTATTTGTCAAAATTAAGAAGCTGATTTTAGAACTACTTTAGTTAAAAAAACAACAACAACAAAAAAAAAAAAAAAACCATAATTTCCCCCACTGATGTCATCTTCTGTTCCAATATTCAAGAAATCACAGTGCATCACTCAGAATGATTTTCTCCAGTCTGTGACAGTTTCTCATTCTTTTCTATGTTGTTCCTGCTCTTGTTACTTCTGAAGTACATTACTCATGTATTCTCTAGAATGTTTCTTAATCTGGACTCATTCAAATTTTCTCATGAGTAGGCTAAGCACCTCTGGGGAAGGTTAACACATCTACTGCAAACTCCCAGATGATGCATGATATCCCCCTGTTCTCTCACCAGGAATACTACTAGCATTGATCAAATACAGTATCTGCCAGTCCTCTTTGCTATGAAACCACTGTTGTTTTCCCTTCCATACATTATTACTTGCAAGTAACTTCTGAAATCCAGATCAAAACCAAAATTAAGGGAATAAACTAGATGACACAGAAACTAAAAATATTATTTGATGTTTTTTGTTTGTTCTTGTTTTATAATTTTTGTAATACTGAAGATTAAAACTATGTAGAGGCTAAGCAAGCACTCAACATGGAAGCGCATTACAAACATGACTGCAAACCCTTCTTTAGCGAAACTGTGCATGTGGAATGCATAGATATTTATTCTCTTCTTGAGAGTTACGTCTAGTTTATTTTTATGACTTGTTTGAGCTGTCCCACTAGAGAGCACATTTATCTTGATCTTTACAGTAACTAACAACACCAGAGCTTAAGGTAAGTTTAGCTAATAAAAATAAAATAATACAGAAGTCCAAATTTCACAACTTTGCTTACTATCTGTTATGTCTTAATTTTAGAGAGGGGAAAGGCAAGAAGAAATCATATTTCTTAAGCCACTCAGGCGTTACATGCAGTAAGTCTGCTTTAATACTTTCACCACAACATAAATTTCTGAGCATTCTAAGAGACTGATAAACATCTGAAAACTGACCTGGCCAAACAAAGTCAGAAAGTTAGCTTCAGTTTAGCAATAATGATAGACCAGTCACCTGCTGATATTAGCTCAGCACAACCTGTCCAGAGTGCAAATGCACTCACTCACATACATCTATCTCCACAACTAGCAGTTCAAGTATTACTGATTTTATCTTACCTTCAGCACAGTAGCCCATACATCCCTGAGTGGGCTGTAGCAAGTACACAAAAAATCTCCGCAGTTCTAACAGACACCGGGATTTGAAAGAGGCAGCAGTCTTTTTCAGTGCTGAACAGGAACTGCCATGTGGCACAAGCTGTCAGCTGCTTGATCTCTCCAGGAAGGGCAGTGTTTCTGAATCACCCAGAGACAGCCACATGGGGGCCTGTGTTCCACAGTGGTTCATCTTTTATATCAGAGAAAATAAAGGTTGAAAATCCAATTAATTTCCTATAAATAAAAAAACTTTACATTTTGTAATCTTCAAATCTAATATAATTTTCAAAATAGTAAAAAATCAATTTGTTTAAAATTAAATAAATTGGTGCTGGTTATGAGGCATTGCAGCTAAGAGCACTTGCTGTTCTCCCAGAAGACCTAGATTTGGATCCCAGCATCCACATCATGACTCATAAACATTCTTAACTCCAGGTCCAAGGGATCCAACACCTTTTTCTGACTTCTCTGGGAACCAGACATGCATGTTGTATAAGCACATACATACAGACAAAACACTTATACACATCAATAAATCTTTAAAAAAAAAACCAAACAACTTGTATGTCTATTGCAAGAGAAATTAAATTTAGAGAAAAAACTAAATTAATATATTAATTAATACTAATATAACCTGTTCAATGTAAATACTTTAATTTTTACATTTGTATTATAAATGAGAAATTCAACTTCAAATAATTTACTAAAACAGTGAACACATCTGTAGATGAAATTCTAAACGGTCTTAGTAAATGAGAAACACAGAACCAAATACAAGTTAAAGCCTAAGAGATCAGAGCAAGAGCCATGACTACCTTTAGCTTACCACTCGCTGCCGTCACTTCCCCTGACAGAGAGACCTTTTCCTGTATGACCTGTCTTTTTATTGTCTTTTGTTTGCCTCTCATTGGCTCAAAACCCAACCACATGACTTCCTGTCCTTCCATACAGACCTTCAGGTCTCTATGGTTGGTACTGGGATTAAAAGTTCAGGTCACCTTGCTTGGCTGTGTTCTTGAACACACAGGGACTCTGCCTGCCATGTGATCAGATTAAGGGCGTGTGCCACCACCGTCGGACTGTATCATAAAACAAGACAAGCTGTGCAATGGGCGAGAGAGTGGAGGGATTATATGAGCGAGAGATATTGAGACCATGATTGGAAAAAGCACAGGGACAAATAGCCAAACTAGTGGAAACACATGAACTGTGGACCAATAGCTGAGGAGGCCCCATGGAACTGGATCAGGCCCTCTGGATAAGTGAGACAGTTGATTAGCTTGAACTGTTTATGAGGCCCCCAGGCAGTGGGACCGGGACCTGTCCTTAGTGCATGAGCTGGCTTTTTGGAACCTAGGACCTATGCTGAGACAATTGTTCAGCCTTGGTGTAGGAGGAGGGGAATGGACCTGCCTAAACTGAATCTACTAGGCTGAGCTGAATCCCCAGAGGAGACTTTGCCTTGGAGGAGGTGGGGATGGAGGGTGGTTGGGGGAAGCTTGGGGGTGGGAGGAGGGAGGAGGAGGACAGGGAATCCATGGCTGATATGTAAAATTAAATTAATTATAAAATAAAAATTAAAAAATTAACAAAAACAAGACAAGCTGAACTGAAAGTGTATTAATATGTAGCACAAATACCACTGTCTCAGAAATTTTGCACAATTGCTGGAGATGATATATATATTTGATGATAATTCAGAGTCGAGATGCGGCAAAAACCAGGAGAGAAGAAAGGTGCTATTTACAATCTGATACAGAAAAATTATTTAGCAACTTGAAAAACTAAAATTAAAAAACTTGGTTTGAGGTCTAATATCAACATTATTTCTGGGTAGAAAAGTGTAACTCAATGCAAACTATGCTGGAAGAAAAGACACATTTTTTTTAGAAAAACCAAAAGGCACATGAGTTTGGACAAGGTGCCCAGCATCCTTCCAGTGGTACTTAAAAAGCTCAGCTAAAATGTAAATGAAATACAACATATAGGCAGTAATAACCAATAATCACTATCCAGGGCACAGTCATTAATCATGCTATCTCCACATTTAAAAGTAAAGAAAAATTTTAAATGAAAGGTTGACAGATGCAATTAAATAATAATTGTAAAATATAAAATAAGTAAGAGTTAAATGAAAAAACTATTTGTAAGAGTATTTTTCAATATGCTGTTATTTGTTGTTACTTTACTGTATTTATTTTCTTATATTCAGGTCATTTTATTCATTTACAAACTCTAAGACCACAAATTCATAATTCTCAGAACAAATACAAATGGCTAATGAATATGTGAGAATATGCAGTATTAAGAGATGTATTCTTATTCTATCTATGATATAAATAAAAATTATCATTATGCTTTTAATAGCTTAAATATGTTCTAAACCTTAAAATATCATCATTAATTTTTACTTGTCAAAAAATCTTATTAATCATGCTAAAATTACCCTGATTATATATGTTATTTCTAAAATCACTTGAAATAATTTGTAATATAGGAACATGCTAATAATGTAGCTAGCTACAAAACCATGTTGCAAAAAAATAAATAAATAAATAAGAGGAAACAGTAGGAACATGTTAGTGATAGTTACAAGTGAGGTGGACTGTGGAAAAAAAAACACTGCTATGATCACTGATGTTTCTTTGTCATGTTTCCAAGGAATCATGTGTATTACTTGACACCAAACAAACAAATTTCTTTCAACGGGCTAGTATCATTCTGAGGACAAAAAGAAAAAGCTATTGATTGCCCACTTGAGTGTTGAGGCATGTAGACAGTGGACACTTCTTCATCACCATGTGATGATATATGACGATATACTGAGTTTCAAAAAAAAACAAGGGAGCCATTTCATCTTTACATTTCTATAAGGTTCTAGAATCAACTAAGTGAACCAAAGAGAACATAAATAGTTAAAAATGTTGTGATTTCCCCAATTTTTTTCTCAAGCTTTACTTTTAAATTATAATGGCTTTTAGTTTCTTTCTAATAAAATGTCACAAAAGTGATTTTTTAAAAAGGTAAATATAACAAAAAGAAAAGAAAAGAAGATAGCCTGACATAAATTCACATTAAATTTAGTAAAACTGAGTACTTTTTCTGAGGTGTTTTTTTTTTTTACATTATTGTTGAAAAAGGAAAACCCTGCATCTAAATAATCAAATTGAATGACAATAGATAAAACGAATGTTCTGCTAAGACATAATTTTACATAATATTCTCACTGCAGGTATTAAATATAGCTCTGTGTCTTCTAGGTTAAAAAATAAGAATAGTGCAGCACAGAGTGACACAGAACACAGTCATTAGTGTTTATTATCAACTTGAGCATATTCTTGAATGACAATATTAGTATAAAGCTACATATTTCAACCAAAAGCTGCAAATGCCTGCACAGTCCTTAGAACTCTCCATTAAGCTATCTGAAGGTTTGTGATAAGGCAAAGGACTCATTCTGTGGTAATCTTATATGTTATTCTGCCCCTAATGATAATGACTTTGGTTACATGTTTCAAACTCTTTGTCTGTAGTGGGTAGCCATTCCAACTTGGTTCTGGAAGTTCAACCCCCATTGAGACTCTGGCAACTGTCACGCCTACGAGGCGGGGAGGGGAGGGGAGGTGCCTGGGACCCGAGAGCTGGATGGCCAGCGCTCGCTCTGGGCGCTCTCTCGTGCCGGGACGCTGACCAGTGCAGATTGACTGTGTAGAGCTCCGGAGAACACCGTTGGACTGCATTACACCTTCCCCAGACCCTGCGACCTACCCATTACTTAATTTGTGAGTTTCGCCATTAAATAAATATCCTTTTAACTACGTGGAGTGGCCAAAATAATTTCTCCAATATTTGTCTGCATCCACATTTTTATAATGAGGTGCATTGGCTACCACAAGGTCTCACTTGTGAAATCAAGTGAGGCTACATACCTACAATACCCACAGTGAAAGAACATATTAGATGCAAAATAAATGTGTCTAAATACTTTCTCACGATTTTCGTATTACAAACAGATATTCCAAAGTCGTGGATTTTTTTACAATATTTAGACTTAGTCTTATTCCGTAGATTATGGGGACAAGATTATAATAGCAATAACTGGGGCTGATGAAACACTAACTGCTCACAAATAACATGCTTATAGGTCAAAGTACTGAGGAGGTAGAGACAGAATGATCCCTGGGGCTTTCTGACCAGTCAGGCTAGCCTCATTGGGGAGGTCATGATTCAGTGAGAAATCCAGTTTCAAAAGCTAAGTGGAAAACAATTGAAGAAGGCATCTAATATCAACTTCTTAATATCAACTTCTGGCTTCTGCACACACACACACACACACACACACACACACACACACACACACACGCTCATGCACATGCCCAAATCACACGTGCTACATTGAAAAACACTGAAATTTTACTGACAGTCTGAGTTTTTTTTTTCACTTATGGAATAGAAGGTGATGGATTTGTAGGTTTTGAGTTGTCAGAGTCCATAGTTAAGAAAGGAAATGCCAGGTAGAAACTGAGAAGCACTGAAGCAAAAATTCAACAGCATTCTTTAAGGCAGTTTTCTTGAGGTTATATACCTGGATGTATGTTCAAATTTGACTCTTTGCCTGCTAATGGGGTAACCAGAAGACATATGCATAGGAATATATGTGTTGCACATAATTTGGTGAATAATGATTTCTATTACATTGTGTTCCACAGCTGTGGAAATTATCTAAGATATTATGGTTCAAAACACTTGTGGGCCTAAATGGAGCATAACATTACTATCATAGCCACATGAACTAGATATTATAGGAATATTTCAAATTAACTCAATCTACTAAAAATGAAGATAACACTTCAGTAAGGGAAAAACGTACCTCAATACATCTGGTTGGCATCTCAGCAGGTCTATCAAAGAGGAGAAATCGGTACCATCCAGGAGTGAGAGAATGGTCACAGATCAGGTCTTGAGCAGCTGACTGCTGGAGGTACACTGAGTCAAAGTGGACACTTCTGTAAGGACTCTGAAGAAGCTGGTGGCCCCCAGAAAGCACTCAGGAGCTAGACAGAAAGATGAGGATTTCATGCCATATGTTTATTCACCAGCATAGCTGTCTTCAATTAAAAGTTGATTCTCTTTTCTAAAAAAAGTAAATAAAATCTATTGCACACACACACACACACACACACACACACACACACACACAGGCCATCAAGGACTCCTAGCAAGTCAAAGATGATTTAGCTTGCACATTCTAGAGATGCAAGGAGCAACTGAAGACCTGTCACAGTGTGAGCTTGAGACACTTAAGCTTTGGGGTTTTTATTTTCATTTAACTTGAGCAGAGAGAGCAACAGGGTGCTCTTAAGTTAAAATGTGTTCATTGTGACCACAAGTCACCAATCCTGAAAGGATTCCTCTTGGGTCAATTCCTCTAGATTTCAATGTCATTACTGGCCCTCTTTGAACAAATTTTCCCCAAATCAGGCACTAAAATCCAACCTCTGCTGGTTAGCAGAATGCAATATGCTCAGCTAACTTTTTAGTGACATTCTTATCTTTGTAATTGTGAAGTGTCTGCTACTAAGTTTCCTGTATTTACTACAAGAGTTTAGAATCACTGCAAGGGTCTTGCTTTTCCATATATGCATTTTCTAGGAAGAATTTCATTTCTGTATTTCCAATTATATTGATAATTATCATAAATTAAGGATAAATATTTTATTAAGTGTATATACCATCATTTCCATTTAATTTTAAAAGAATTCTAATATCTTTCAATGTAAGAAAACTGCACATGATTAAAATTTAAAGACCTGATATTAAAGGGTAATAGTGATGGGATTTACATGAATCACTGACATATTTTTGCTTCAAAATAATTTTCTTTAGGGAAAACTCAGTAAGTTCATTTCTTTCTCATGTGCATGGGTATATATTGATATGTGATATGTTGATGTATGTTTGCATGTGTGTGCAGGCATGCTTTATGGTATTTACATGGTCTGAGCATCTGAACTCAGGTCTTCACTCTGGCAAAGCAAGTGTTCTAACCACTTAACAATTTTTCCAATATATAACTCTATTTTGATTCTATGTATTATTTCTCCTTCAGTATCTTTATAGTCCTTACATTTTTCTTGTACTGCTTTAAATAATATTCCTTAATCCAAAGCAGCATAAGGAATAATTGTAGGGGACATTACTGTGTGACATTACCAATTTTGAAGGGTATATAATATTTAAATGAGAATTTTATTTCACTATATTTTATTTTATTGAGAAAATTCTTAGCAAATAGAATTTTTAAGTCATTTTATAATTTCTTTCCTAAAAATGTACTTGTCTCATACAGAATGTTGAATAGAACATTTAAAAAAATTAGTAATGTAAAAGTCCCCCCTCTTAAAGTCTTAGTCCACCCTTGGCTCTAGAATATATCTCACAGTTAAGCAAGCATTGTGATGATGTCTAGACCCTCATAAGGACAAGCTTATCTTGGTCAAGTACTGAACAAATAGCTTACAAATCTTTTGTGATCTTCAGTGTTCTGACTTGACACATCTCTAGAAAAGCCTCAATATATTTCCCTGAAAACAGAAGCTCCTATAAATTTACACTCCTTTTTGTTCATCTGCTTTCTGATATGATTTAGGTCAACTAAGCAGCTTAAAATAATCTTCGATACTTGGGTTTCAAATACTTTGACAGAATGTGCCAGGTAATATATAATAGGTACAAAGTGGCAGAATATGCAAATGGGCTTTCCATATATTTGTTACTTATTGTAGATTGTTTTTCTGGCTTACAAAATAGACAATATCATGGTTATCTAAAGCTGAGAGTTCAGAAATATATTAAGACACTAATTAAATTGAAATCAAAACTTCATTAAAATTAAAGATTTAAACTCCATGTGGTGGTACATGCCATATGGTGGTGCATAGCTGTAACCCCAACATGCTTAAAATGAGAAGGAAAGGAGGAAAAGTTTTAGGCAAGCATGTGCTATATAGTAAGACATTGTCCCCCCACAAAAGCAAAAATTGCTTGTGTACTGAAAAGCATACAGAAAACAAAAAGACAATCCACTGGACCTAATGAGAAAAATAATTGCATATTATATAAGTGATGAGAGATTCAAGTGTAAAATGTGCAAAGAACTCATACAAGTCAATAAAAAAGCCAAGACATTTTATTTTATATTTTATTTTATTTTATTTTATTTGGGGGAAAGATATAAGTAGGACTCTTCCCAAAGAACATATGAAAATGTCAATATACAAATGAATAGGACATGCTTGAAACCATTAATCATCAGGAAAATGCACATCAAGCCACAGTAAAATAGGCCAGCTGACATCCACTAGGTTAACTAAAATCAAACTGTCAGATAATGCCAAGTGTTAGCAGGTATGTGAATAAATTGAAACCTTCATATGCTATAGGAATATAAAAACAGTGCAGCCATTTGGGGAGACACTAGCTATTCTAAAACTGGTTAATTATAGCTAACTTCTGACCAGCAAATCTCCTTTTTGTAAAAATAAAAACATGTTCCTATAAACACTTGGATAGAGATGCTCATAGCAGCCTTATCTATTAGAGCGGAAAGACAGAATTAACACAAATTCATCAACAGAAAAATGAACACACAAAATGGACTGTCTCCTTACAGTGGAATGCTCTCCGACCTTACAACAAAAGTTCTGAGCCATACTGTACCATGGTAGATCTTTAAAACATTATATTATGAGAGCAAAATGATAGCTTTAATATGATCTTGTTTATATAAAATACACAGATTAGACAAATACCTAAAACAGAAAGCAGAATAGTGATTACCTATGACTGGGGAGACAGAAAGGCAGATGGAGATAATAGCTTTGACATCAAAGGGCACAATTTTGGTTTTGATTCTAAACTTGACTACATATCTGAGGACAGGTGTATGTAATACCATAGTGCACTTCAGGTGAGTGATATGCGTGCTCTATGAAACATCCTAACAGAGCTGTTAAGTGTGATCTACAGTAAACTTAGAGGCATCATTCTAAATATTTGAATATGTTAATAAATATGTTCACAGGCCTCTTCTGGAAACATAATGGCTGCATATGTAGTACTTATTACACATGAGTTTTTAAAGTTCTTTATAGCATTTGTTCCATGGGCTAGGAAGGGTAAAAGGAGAAAGAAAAGTCGACTGAATAATGAGCTTGCAAATACTTGCAAGGCGTAGGCGATAGTGTTCCACATCACAATAAGGTGACGACAGTTGACGCAAGTGTGCCATACACTTTGTAAAGAACTAGGAAGAGAAGAATTCAAAGATTCTCAGGAACAATGGCTACACAGCTTTAAGAAGACAGAAATAGTAATGACTGGATGCCTGATCCAATCACATAGCTCTGTGCCTATGAAATATGTACAACTATCGTGTTAATTTAGGAAAGATCTTTTTGGGAGCACCTGCTAAGATCAAGCAAACTTAAGAAGTCACAGATGAATGACACCTGGTTAAGGAAATGCATTTCCAGAAATATATTGAGTGTGGATGACCAGTTTAAAAAGAAATTCACGTGGGGAGATGCCTGCTTCTCCCTCACCCCTGCTCTATCAGACCCAATTTATCTTAATAAAACTGCTCAAGATTGACATGATGATGCAAAGATAATTTTATCTTCAACCTTTAGAGATTTGCGCGTGGCTTTCCTTCAGGTTGGGGATAGCTGTATGCGTCATTTATTTCTCTAACAGAATAAGTGACATACAAGACCAAGTGACCTTTTGTTTAATATTCTTACCGATAGGAGCACAAAGAATCTAAGAAAGGCTAAGAGATGTGGCTCTGTTTTGTGTCATTAATGTCACTCTACTGTACACTTTTCTGTCATGGTTTGATGAAGTTTGGAAGAGGGTATTCTTCCCATCAAGTTCGCTTGCGCAGCAGAAAACTGACTGTACCAGATGATGGGAAAGCTAACATACACAAAACTAGCCCAGTGGTGTATGTGGAGATGCAACTTTCACCAACTGTTTCCAGAGGTGGCCTGGGAGTGGAGATCATTAGTTTCCAACTAATTCGGATCACTTTCCTGTATAGTAGCCGGCAGATTCGGCACAGGTTCTTGAAGCAAATTAAACGCAATTTAAATATCAAAAGATCAGCGGGGTGGGGTGGGGCGCAGGACCATGCGAAGAGGGAGGCTCAGGCAGTCTGAGGGTAAAAGGAAATGCAAGGAGCAGTTGTCGGTGAAAGGCACCGAGATGGTGCCAGGTCAGCAGCACGAGTCAGCAGAAAAGTCGGTCCTCACGCCCAGGTCCAGGCAGCCTCTGTGCTGCCCTCTCCAGCTACCTACCTTGCTGGCCTTCCCCGAGGACCAGGAGCGACAGCGCGGTCACCAGCCGTGCCCAGGCTCCGCCCGGCATCACGTGCGTCCCAGAGCGTCTCACAGATGGGAGAACCTGGCCTCAGCCCTCACTCCCCGGACTTTCTCCAAGTCTGCTTCTGCTGCAAGTTCTCTGTCTGCAGTGCCCTTCTATGGGAGACTTCTGGTCCTGGCGCCAGCCTCAGACTCCTCCTCCCAACCCTGACTACCCTCCTCTCTGAAAACCACGCCCAAACTGTGCCGGGGACCTGGAGCATCTAGCCGGCTATGGATATCTCTCACCTTGGGTGTCCCCTGCATTACCATAGCCTGCTAGGATCTCTGGGATGTAGTTCTGACACATAGGGTTTTGCTGTACTAATAAATACTGAGAAACTCCTCCAGCGTGCACTCTCCAAGAAGTCTAGACTGTTCTGCTGGGGTCTGGAATGAATTTTGTTGTTGTTGCTGTTCTTTGGCCGCAGGGTGCCACAACTTAACTTAGGTTGCCTTTGGACTAACAATCCTCCTACTTTGGCCTCTTGAGTTCTGAGATTACGGGAAAGAGACATCACCACCATCTGGTTATAAACTTTTTGTGTGAAGACCAGATGTCAACCTAAGGTGGTGTTCCTCAGGAGCTGTCCACCTGATTTTAAGATAGAGTCTCTCGTTAGCCTAGAGCACACCAAACAGGCTAGGGTGGCCATCGAGGTCCAGGGATCCTGACCAGTGCTATGATTACAAGAAGGCTTTCTTGAGTGAGTTCTGGGATTGAAATAAAATTCTTATTTCAGGGAAAGCATTTTACTGCCGGAACTGTCTCTGACCTTGTGGGTGCATTCTTTTTTTTTATTATTAAATTTATTTTTTATTAATTAATACATTAATTTTCCCACCTCTATCACAGTTTCTCCTCCCTCCCTCCTCTTCTCCCAGGTCCTCTCCCAAAATACCCCCTCGTTTTGCTGCGACTTGCAGTGCTATGACTGATTGATATACAAGGAAGTATACACTTTTCTGAAGGGAAGGGAGAGGGAGTTGATGTGGGTGCATTCTTAATCTTCTAGCAGTCTCGCTGCTTTGCTTTGCTCCTCTGGGGGAACTAATTTCCCAGAAAAGGCCCTTTTCCTTGTTGGGTCTTAGGACTCACTGATGAGTAGTGGAGGCAGGGAGGAGAGAACAATTTGGTGAGAGTGCAGTGCCAGCAATTTGTGAGTTGAAGGACTAATGAATCCTAGAGCTGACTCGGTTGTACAGTGCTGACCCAGGATTCTTCAGCAAATAACCAGATAACCTTCCTCATTGCCCTGAGAATGATTTCCCATCCTTTGAGTTTTCAGAAGTGTAGTTGACTCTGTAAAGAAAGCAGATCCTTCAGTGTGTGTTTTAAAATAAGTCCTTACTCTTCAGAGATTTTGTCTGGAAAGCTGAGACCCAGAGTCTTCTGCCCCATCACCTAGGATTTTACCCTGACAGACCTTTACCCAAGGGGAAAAGAAACATTGGTTAACAAAGGGTGTCCTGGAGGGATCTGCTGGACACCGGGTTCAGATCACATTTCCCCCTAGAGAGCTGTATAGTCAAGGTGGTATTAGATGGTGAAGACAAAAGATGCCACAACATTAAATTCTGTTTTAAATGCTATATACCTTTTTTAAAATATAAATTTTTGAAAGAAAAACTGTCTCTAAAAGTTTAAACCATTTTCATCAAAATTAATAGATTACCATAGCCCTCTGGATGTTTCTGACACATAGACTAATAAATACTGAGAAACTCCTCCAGCGTGCACTCTCCAAGAAGTCAGAAAATAGTGCCACAACTTAACTTAGGTTGCTTTGGACTAACAATCCTCCTACTTTGGCCTCTCTGAGATTACGGAAACATCACCACCATCTGGTTATAAACTTTAAGACCAGATGTCAACCTAAGGTGGTGTTCCTCAGGAGCTGTCCACCTGATTTTAAGATAGAGTCTCTCGTTAGCCTAGAGCACACCAAACAGGCTAGGGTGGCCATCGAGGTCCAGGGATCCTGACCAG
This sequence comes from Peromyscus leucopus, assembly GCF_004664715.2. NCBI lineage: Eukaryota > Metazoa > Chordata > Mammalia > Rodentia > Cricetidae > Peromyscus > Peromyscus leucopus. The sequence continues at coordinate 31,275 of NW_023505142.1, read as the reverse complement.
TGCTATGATTACAAGAAGGCTTTCTTGAGTGATTCTGGGGATTGAATAAAATTCTTATTTCAGGGAAAGCATTTTAAACTGTCTCTGACCTTGTGGGTGCATTCTTTTTATATTAAAATTTATTTTTATTTAATTAATACATTAATTTCCCACCTCTCACAGTTTCTCCTCCCTCCCTCCTCTTCTCCCAGGTCCTCTCCCCAAAATACCCCTCGTTTTGCTGCGACTTGCAGTGCTATGACTGATTGATATACAAGGAAGTATACACTTTTCTGAAGGAAGGGAGAGGGAGTTGATGTGGTGCATTCTTAATCTTCTAGCAGTCTCCGCTGCTTTGCTTTGCTCCTCTGGGGAACTAATTTCCCAGAAAAGGCCCTTTCCTTGTTGGTCTTAGACTCACTGATGAGTAGTGGAGGGGAGGAGAGAACAATTTGGTGAGAGTGCAGTGCCAGCAATTTGTGAGTTGAAGGACTAATGAATCCTAGAGCTGACTCGGTTGTACAGTGCTGACCCAGGATTCTTCAGCAAATAACCAGATAACCTTCCTCATTGCCCTGAGAATGATTTCCCATCCTTTGAGTTTTCAGAAGTGTAGTTGACTCTGTAAGAAAGCAGATCCTTCAGTGTGTGTTTTAAATAAGTCCTTACTCTTCAGAGATTTGTCTGGAAAGCTGAGACCCAGAGTCTTCTGCCCCATCACTAGGATTTTACCCTGACAGACCTTTACCCAAGGGGAAAAGAAACATTGGTTAACAAAGGGTGTCCTGGAGGGATCTGCTGGACACCGGGTTCAGATCACATTCTCCCTAGAGAGCTGTATAGTCAAGTGGTATTAGATGGTGAAGACAAAAGATGCCACAAACATTAAGATATTCTGTTTTAAATGCTATATACCTTTTTTAAAATATAAATTTGAAAGAAAAACTGTCTCTAAAAGTTTAAACCATTTCTCATAATTGAAGGCATCAACCCGTTTTGGAAATACGTTCTCTCTGGCACAAAAAACTGCTTATCGGTTCTTTTCTGTGGCAAATGGGCACCTAATCTTACAATAAACAAACCTAACCTCTTAGTTAGTCTATTATGATTTGCATGATAAGTTTTAATACAGCAGAAAAAAAATCAGAGATTTCTGAATTTGTGATTTTTTTTGTTTCAGTTTACAGATAAAATTGAGAAAGAAAGACAAATCATCGATCATCTTTTTTTTAATCATCAGGATAATATAATAATAAAACCAGGATCAAAAATAGCCAGTGCTTTGTGAATTAAATTAGAAATATCTGTAAAAATAATTCTAATATTTCCTTGAAGAAAAATACCACTTATATGATTTCCAGCAAACATACATATACAGTAGAGTGGTCTTTATTTTCCTCTCAGGGAAAGAGTTACAGCTGTCAGTCTATGAGTTTACAGTAGGCTTGGACCAAAAACCAATTACCCTCTAGTAAAATTAACTAACATGCAAAGCATTAAACATTACTTAGAAATGTTTCTCACCCCTCAGTGAAAATTAATCTTGGAACTTCAAGCATGCATAGAAGGTATATTGAAAGAAACCAAAGAGCAATAAAATGTTCTGTCATGTGTCATGGTATTAATAAAACTTAGTATAAAGCTCAATTTCTTATAGTTTTATTGCTGAAAAGACAAAAAAAATAATGTAAGTGTGATGGCCTCATCAATACTCACACAACTTGTAAAATTTATTAACTATCACTGAGAGAGAAAGAGTAAGAGGCAGATTGGCACAATGAGTGGGAGCCCAGGACTCCTGGGCTCTGGTTCCAGGTCTGAAGCACACTTCTTGTTTTTGTAGATTAAACATCATGCTCATGTCCATTTAACTTCATTTTTTTCTGTACAGCAAAAATGAAAATAATACCACATGGAGTTTCAGAATTAAAAAAGTATGTGTGCTTGTTCGTGGGTGAAGGGGTGGAGGAAGGAGCACTTTGACTAGCACCTGTTCAGAGTAGCTATTATGAATAAACACGATAATTTACTGTTATTAAAACAATGGATGAAGCCTAGGTAATTATGCCTTCCCTTATCTCTTATTATATAAAGACATGCAGTTTCTCTTTATTACTCTATTATAGTATACTGTATCTTTCAGGGCACAGTGAAAAAAAATCACATTTATATAATATGAATTCCTTACGTTTTACTAAATAAGAACACTCTTGTTTTTCTGAAAGTCATATTAGCCACCGTACTGACAGGACAAAGATGAAAGATTCTCTTTCCCCCAAGTGAAAAAATGATAGGGCTGCTTGTGTGGTTCATTGTAGCTGAACATACAGGCACTCAACAGCAGATGTGAAGTCATAATCACTCTGGGAGTGGTCAAATAGTGAAGACTGTGAAGAGAAGAAAGAGCACGGTGAGTGTTCAAAGAGAACAAAAGATGGGGGAGATCGTGAAAGAGTGATAGCTAGTAAATCACACTCCCACGCAAACATCAGAAGGCCACACAGTCAGAGAAAGAGAAGACAGAAGAAACAATCAGAGCAACCCAGAGACAGAGAGCACCCTCATAATTCCTTTCAGTGTCCCTCTCTGTCGTTCTGTGATATCCCCCTTGTATTGTCCATGGACTTGGTTGTGAGTTTGGACATTGTGGTGGTTTGAATGTAATTGGTCCCTATACGCTCATAGGGAGTGGCACTATTAGGAAGTGTGGCTTTGTTGGAGTACAAGTGGTCTTGTTGGAGGAAGTGTGTCACTGTGGGGTTGGGCTTTGAGGTCTCCTATGCTCAAGCCACACCCAGTGACACAGACCATTTTCTGTTGCCTGTGGGTCAAGGTGTAAGACTCTCAGCTCCTTCTCCAGCACCATGTCTGCCTGTAGGGCACCATATCACACCATAATGATAATGGGCTTAACCTGTAAAAATGAAAACCACTCCAATTAAATGCTTTTTCTTTATAAGACTTGCCTTGGTCAAAGTGTCTCCTCAGAGCAACAGAAACCCTAAGAGAGACATTTTGCTTCTGCTGCCATTCTTTGCCCTAAAAATGTTCTCTGAGGTCAGAAGAAAATATAAATGATACAATTATTAGTTTGTATCATTTGTATTTTGTTGCTCATGCATTTTGCTAGTGAAAGAATGGGAAAATACTGTCATGTATTATATTTGAATAGTCATCTGTTGAGAGTCAGATAGACTAGTTATTAGGCCACATAGAAAATATCCAAAAAAATAATTGCAGAGACAAGAAGTTTGGGTTTTTGCAGAGTGATGATCATAAATTACTGTAATGGCACTATAGCAATTATATTACTAATAATGGTATTGTCAGTTATAGAGAATGTAGCTGAAATACCATAGGAGAGATGGCCCAACAAATGCTCACTCACAGACTAAGTGTCCTCTTAGTCTTTTTCCCACATTTAAAAAAGTTCCTATTTGTTAATTCCTTAAAAGTTAATGAGAAAAATGTGGATGAATAAAAAGAGACCAGCTTTATTTATTAAAATATATTAATGAAGAAAAGCAGCTGGGAAAATGCCCTCAAACCTGCATTATAAAATGTTTCAGTCATAATTCTGCTTCATGTAGATTGAAACAGTGTAATGCTTATTTCTAAAAGGAAAAAGCTAAAGCCATTCACTTACTTGCCCTGAAATTTTATGCTTGGATCTTCTTTTGGTCTTCCCTGCTTAGGAAATTGGCAGTACTTGCCATTCCTTCTCACACATAGTGTGACTCCTCCACACTATGTTTAGCCCTTGACAAGGTTTGGCAAGAAACTTAAAAATAACTATTGCTTTGTTGCTCCACTGGTCCAGGACACCCCTACAAGCCCCGTGAACCACTGCAGGAAAAACCATCCCGGGCATTATCTAGACTTGGGCCAATTATGTCAGTTTTAGAATTTAAAGCAAACTCAGTATTTATTCTATATCCTGAATTTCTTTTTCTTCCAGGGAGTAAATTCCATATAGTAGGGAACAGGGTCTTCATGCCTACATCTGTAGTGAAAATACATCTAGCATCAGGAATTCTTTAGAAAAATTATTTTACACACATTCACACACATGTACATATGTATATTTATAGATGCACATGTATGTATGTGTGTGTGTGTGTGTGAGAGAGAGAGAGAGAGAGAGAGACAGAGACAGAGACAGAGACAGAGAGACAGAGGAGTTTATATGCATTTGTTGCCAAGAAGCACACCAATGTGTGCCCAGGTCTGTCAGCGCTAACATTATTGGCATTAGTGGTGAGCCTGGCTCATTAAGTGAATTCTGGGATCTGAACTCAAGTCTTCATGATTATGCAGCAAGCTCTCTTAACTGCTGGACAATTTTCTCAGCCCCTAATATAAAGATCTTTTAAGAATAGCACATGTATGATGTTCACATGGATGGAACAATGCTCTGAGTGTAGTTTGGTTTCTTTAAATGTCAACATCCAAATACCTACAAATGACCAGTATCATTTTATTTTTTCAAAATAAGTACAATAATTCTTAGGGTTTCAAATATTGTTGGGTTTCAGTTGTTTAACAAATTATGAATTTAGTGACTTAAAATAGGACAAAGTTTTAATATAATTATTTTAAAACAGAAGTATAAAATCTGTTGCTCTGTGTTTGACATTGTTGACTCTCATTCTTTGCAGACTATTTCTTGTCCCCACCTAACTTTAATGATATACAATTGACAAATCAAAATAGTTAATAAATAAATAATGTGAATTTTTATTGCATTTATTTGGAATAGACATGCACATGGTATAGCACAGGTTTGACTGTCAGAAGACAACTTGTAAAAGGTAATTAGTTCTCTTTTCCCGGGAGTCTCTAATTCAGGTAGTCAGGCAAAGCTGCCTGCTGCTATCTCCTAGGCCCAATGTAATATTTGCTTTGCTAAACATAAACCTTATGGAGTGACTACATTATTAGCATGGCTAACATATATATTGTTTTCCATAGTTATCTTTTTTCTTATAGGGAGGATGCTTAAGATGTACTCATAGCAAATTTCAAGCAATTTGATGTTAATGGGTACACTGATTTAGCCCTTCTAAGATTTCCCAGCCCACCTAGGTGACACTTTACATCCTTTGACCAACAGCTCTTGGATTACTCAGACCACGGTTGGTAACATCATTTTTCTTCCTGATTCTATCAATTAGACACGCTTTTTAGATATTTACATGGACGTGAGATCATGTAGTGTTGCCCTTTCTGTATTTGATTTATCTTACTTTAAATGATGCCATCTAGATTTAATCACCTTGACATAAATGGCAATGTTTCCTTCTGATTATGTTGAATAATGCATATAGATATAATATTTTCTTTTATTCACTCATCTCTCAGCAGATACTTGGATAAATTCCACCCCACAGCTATTGTGAATACTATGACAATGACCATGGGAATACAGACCTCTCCTTAAATTTTTTGTTTCATTTCATTTTGATATGCCCAGTAGTGGATTGATGAGTCATATGGTTTCGTTTTAATTTTTTGGAGAAACCTCTATAATATTTTCTACAACGACTATATCACTACTGTATGAGTTTCATTTCATCACATCCATGCCAAATGTATCAGTCTTTGTCTTTTTGATAACAGCTATTCCAATAGGTGTGAAATGCTAGCTATCTTATTTTGGTTTATATTTGCATGATGTTGGAATTTTTCTATATGCTTTCATATGCATATTTTTCATGTCTTATTTTAAGATACACATATTTATTGAATATGATCAAACTAGAAGAACTATTTTTTAAAAACATTTATTCTCTTCTGTGATTACCTTGGATTCTACGAACAGCAGAACTAATCAATTAACATCATTATGACAAGTGTTTGGAACTACACAAAAGCAGTGGTACACCTCATTGAACAATTTACCCCATAGTGGAAGCAATAGCCTCAAGGAGCTAGAGCGATCACCCCCTGGGAACTACATTGCTCCTCGACAAAAGTGACATTAGTAACACCTGTAGAGACCTTCCGGGAACAAAGCTGAAGTTAGGATTATTCAGACCACTAGTCTAACCAAGACTATCAACTCTCAGCTGTGCATACCATAACCATCTCCTTTGTTTCCTTTCCTATGAAATCTAAAAGTTCCTGCCAGTCCTTTTAGGACAGATCTAGGATTAGTAGACATTAATTTATTTCACTGATTAAGGCCTTTTTCTATGTCCTCACTACAGCTCATCTCTTTGACTAGTATATTTCTAGACTCCCAGAACTCAGATCTTTGTCTTAAAAGTTCAGTGACAGTCCCACCACTCAGAATTCTGGAGAGAACCATCATGACTTCAAGACCAGACTAGGCTATGGAGTGAAATCCTGTCTCTAGGAAAGCAAATGAGAAAAGGGGGAACAGAAAAGAGAAAATTCATTTTAAAATCAACTTGTTTCTAAATTCCTTCTGGAGACTCAAGTGGGGCGGGGGTGGGGGGAGCTGTTTTGTGGGCCTTTTCCAGCTTGAAGAGGCCTCCTACATCCTTGACTTCCATGCCCTATAGTCACCCTGAGAGCCAAAAGGGCAGAGGCTTCTTATCCATCTCACCTCTGATTTACTCCTTTAATCTCTGTTTATACAACTCCTCTTTATGTATTTTTTTTTCCCCCGGAGCTGAGGACCGAACCCAGGGCCTTGCACTTGCTAGGCAAGTGCTCTACCACTGAGCTAAATCCCCAACCCCTGCTTTTAAAGAACAGTTGGGATTACAAAGAAGTAATCAGAGTCAGCCAGGATAGTCTTCCACAAAGTCCCTTTACCATGTCAAATAACTTACATGTGAAATAACACACAAATTGTGGATTAGGATCCTGACATATGGGTGGGGGGGCACAGTCATTACTACAGCTGAGATTTTATAACTTCAGCTATCTTTCTCAAACACACTAATGTGTGACTAACAGCTAGTTCCAAAGTAGAAGCATAATTTCTACATGGGTAAAAATACTGATAATAGTTTTTAGGGCATTGTTTTCTCACCAACTAGATCAGAGAATTGTACTATATAATTTCTGCGAATTCTTTTTCTGCCAAATCTGAGCCTTTGAATGTGGAAAAGTAACTTAATATTACCAAATAAATTCTGGAAGACCAGGAATTTACGTTCCAAAAGTCCAATTTTAGCATGTTAATACATTAAAGGCAACTTTTAAAATATTTAATACAGAAAATAAATGTTCTTCAACAATATGATTTTAAAATGTGATTATAGTGCTGCTGTTCCTTCGAATGAAACTGAAAAGGGTGAGCGATTTATTCTTTCAACAAGTAGCCATACAAAGAAGTAACACAGGGAGATAGATCTCAAGTACACATTAGACAGTTCCTTTGAAATCAAAGTGTCAGCCAGTAATGGCGACGGCTATGTTTTAATGTATTTAGAATCTTTCAGAAGCTGTAAATGAAATGTTCTAGCAGGTGGTGATGCGATGTGACATTTCTGGTTTTGTTGAAGTGATTTCTGTATTCAATTCTTTCTAAATCACAGAGCATTTGAGCTCCAAGATTATAACTTATAACATAATGCATGGTTTTGTGTCTGGAAGTGGTAGGTTTGCAAAACAGTCTAAAAGATGTTTGTAAATTGGATTTTGTCCAGCTATTCTGGACTCACAGTACTTCAGTTTGAAATATACAGAAACAGGAGATATAAATTCATTTGAAGACATCTTGATGGGAGCATAGTTTAGATAACATAAAGTTCAACTATTTTTATTTTTAATATTTTTAGAATTTCATACCAATGTTTATATATACACAGTATATACGTAGGTTCACCTACTTTTTAGCTTATAGCTTCATGACCATCAGCATATTTGGGTTCTAGCCAATCACTAACATCTAATTTGAACACATTTTCATAATTCAAGCTATGGTTCTCAACCTTCCTAGTGCTGTGATCCTCTAACACAGTTCCTCAAGTTGCAGTGACCCCAAACATAAAACTATCTTTGTTGCTACTTCATAACTGCAATTTTGCTACTGTTATGAATCATAATGTAAATATCTGATATGCAACCCACTGGATAGGGCTGTTCGACCCCCAGAGGGTCACTACCCACAGATTGAGAACCACTGCACTGAAGTGAATTCTCATGCTCTTCACTTCTGGGTTGCTATGAAGGGGACAGGCCTCTCTGCCACCTGCTTGCATCATACTGATTGTGTTACCATCAGCCCAACCTTGCAGGAGTGAATGTGCATGGACTGAAACCCCTGAAGCCAGGATGCAAATTCAACCTTTTAAATAACTTGTTTCAAGAGGTTTTCATAGTGAGGTATAGCTGACAAACACTGTGGAAAGCAGTCTGGCCATTATTAATATTTAAGTGTTATACAAAGTGTATGTATGCTCATATTTTTTTTTAAATTTTATGTATCCAATTGATAGGCACTAATATATATCTTCATTTTCTAGATAGTTTAAGTAGCATGCCAATGTCAATTTTAACCGTGGTGTGATGTAACAACACAGTGAACTTCTGAAGCATATTCTAAGAGGGATCCTTACAAGACTTCAAAGTTCAGGGATGATTGCTAGAGATGCTTCATTAGCTAAACTGTAAGGAGTGTGGCAGAAAAGGTGGGGAAAGTCCCAAAATCCCGGACAATTGTTGAGATTTAGTTTTCCTCAGTCTTGGTGAATGTCACCTTCCTCCTTATTAAAATTCCTCCAGGAGGAACAGTGAGGCTCATGAAACCCCAAAGGTAAACAAAAATGTCAATCCTCTAATTGAAACTTCCAAGATTCTCTAAGTTCTCCCCTAGCTAAAACAGAAGCAGCAGGGGAGGAAAGACTGAGCAGCCATACTGAAGAGAAGACAGAGCTTCTCCAACCATTGAGCTGCCTGCAAATTGTGCAAAGAGCTCCAGGGTTGCACCTTCCCTGAGTTATCACCCATGTCAGGGGGTGACACCTTCTGGTGATAGGGCTGCTTTTTTTTAGTGATATCTGTAAGTAACCTCTCATTTCTGGTAGTGACCCTAAAATATTTCTGGTTGTCACCCCTATAAAGACTCACTAGTTCACCAAGTTGGACTTTGGTGTAATTTTACTTTTGTCTGTTATGGGTAGCATGTGAGTGTGTGTGATGTGTGTGTGTGTGTGTGTGTGTGTGTGTGTGTGTGTTACATCTTCCTAGGAAAAATCTCTCACACAACAAATATACATTAAATCAACAAAGACACATTTGTAAGACAGTAAAAAATAATAACACTAGCAAGAACAAAAGCGAGTTCCACATGCCACATTTTGTAAAGACCTCCCATGTATTATTCAGTCTAATCCCCCTAAGCAATTTTAATAGGCAAATGCTAGTATTAACTCTATCTTAAAAATAAAGCCATTCCAGGTCAGTTGACCAGAGTTACCTAGATAAGAAGGGGTAAAGCCAGTTGTTAAAACATGTCAGTCAGGGAGTGGCGTGATACTTCTGCAGATTAAGGTGTCTGCTTCCAAACTGGAGTTGAATTCCAAGGACCTCCATAATGGAAGGAGAGAAGCAGTTTCAGATAGCTGTGCTCTGCTTCTCATTTACATGCCATGGTACTAACATGCACACAGACGCTTGCACACACAGAGGCACTCATGTAAATACGTAATAACGATATTAAAACAAATCAGTCTATTTTCAGAACTGCCATGAAGTGAGTTGGTTTGAGATTTCTTTTTAATCCTCTATATCATCATCTACCTGTCTTCTGTGTAATGAATTTCCATATCTGATTTTCAAATTGAATTTGGTTCAAAACTCCCTTAAATGTCAATCATGCCTCACAGAGAGCAGCTAATCTGAAAGACACTTAATCTGTTTTGCTTTTTACCATTGTGATACTTAATTTGAAAGGGGAAGGGACAATGCTGTGAAGTAATCAAAGAGAGGAATATCATTTACTTCAAAAGGCTGCCAAAAATTGCTATGTTGAGGAAACACGCAGCCTTTGTAATAGCCATGTTTAACGTGGCCCTAATCATAGACTGCAGGCAGATGAAAGCTTTGCAAAGATGTTGCTTCTTCTGTAACAGCAAAAACAAAAGGCAACATCTCTGGTCCTCAGGAATCCAAGCTTCCTGGCTCTTACTTCGTAGACTCACAAATTATGTCTATTGAGTGACAGCTGCTACTCTAGGCAGTTATGAAAAAGACAAATGCATCTAAACAACTATAATGAAAGGATTTAGTAGAAATGACAGAGGATATGATATGGATTCAAAAAAACTGCAGGAAATTATAAACCACTATGTTCAGGTTTCATTTCTTTAGAACACATATATCATTCACTCCATACAAGCTTCATATGGCATGACTTCTCAAAAGACTTGGTAGAAGCATCTCTTTTCAAAGGGTTCTCCTGACATCCCAATTCCAAAAGAATGATCAAACTCATTTAAGAAATTAATATGATTAATTCTTATTAATAATAATAAATTCCCATTTATAATCTCTAAAAACAATGTACTAAGAACCAAACTAGAAAATAGCTGTTTTTTTACTATTATAACATTAGCATTAAAAAGTCTATGAAATTAAAAATAACATTTGCTTATGGCAGGCATGATTTATTGGGTATATAGCTGAAACAGAGACAGCATATATGTGACATTAAGATAGAAACTCTGTTTCAAGAGGTCCCATTGTTAATTGTTTCTCTCAGTGTCTGTGCTACTGGTGTTTATACTAGGTGTAAAGCAAAGAATGACTAGACTGCTACTCATAACTCCAAGGAGGCTACCTAGTAAAGAGGACCCTAAGAAAGACACAGGGATCGCCCAACGACAGAGAAATGGATGAGATCTACATGAGCAAACTGAACATGGGGGGGGTAATGAAGGACAAGGGTCGGGGGAAAGAGCTTAGGGGAGTGGGAGATCCCAGCTGGATCAAGAACAGGAGAGAATAAGGAAAGAGACACCATGATAAATGAAGACCCCATGGAATAGTAAGAAGCAGAGTGCTAGAGAGGTCCCAGAAATCTACAAAGATACCTCCACAATAGACTACTGGAAATGTGGAGAGAAAGCCTGAACTGACCTATTCTGGTGATCAGATGGCCAAACACCCTAACTATCATGGTAGAACTCTCATCCAATGACTGATGGAAGCGGAAGAAGAGATCCATGGCCAGGCCCCAGGTGGAGCTCTGAGAGTCCAATCAGTGAGAAAGAGGAGGGATATATGAGCGAGAGATGTTGACATCATGACTGGAAAAAAGCACAGGGACAAATAGCCAAACTAGTGGAAACACATGTACTATGAACCAATAGCTGAGGAGCCCCCAACTGGATCAGGCCCTCTGGATAAGGGAGACAGTTGAATTAGCTTGAACTGTTTGGAGGCCACCAGGCAATGGGACTGGGACCTGTCTTTAGTGCATGAGCTGGCTTTTTTGGAGCCTGGGGCTATGCTGTGACACTTTGCTCAGCCTGGGTGAGAGAGAGGGGACTGGACTGCCTCAATTGATCTACCAGACTGAACTGAGTCCCCAGAGGAGTCCTTGCCCTGGAGGATGGAATGGGGGTGATTGGGGGAAGGCGAGGGGTGGCAGGAGGAGTGAGGACAGGGGAATCCGTGGCTGCTATGCAAAATTAAATTAAATTATAAATTTTAAAAATATAATGAAAAAGGTAGAAACTCTGTGTTAGTCAGTATGTAGATAAGAGATTTAGTAGAGGAATTGAAACATACATGATTTTATTGTAAGGTTTGGACTCAGACATTTCAGAATACAAAAGTCTGAGCAGAAAATGGAGGGAGGTGAGAAAGCTACCTGCTGTGGGATGTTCTGTATGTCCTGTGGGAGCCTGTTCTCGGGTTCCTTATCCAGCAGGTCTGCATAGAGGATGATTAGGACCATGAGCCTGTCTGAGATGGTCCTGCACTGGCTGTGCTGTGGGATGGTCTGTATTTCAAATTGCTCTTATTGGTCAATAAATAAAACACTGACTGCCCAGTGGCTAGGTGGGAAGTATAGCGCGGGACTAACAGAGAGGAAAAAAGAAAGAACAGGAAGGCAGAAGGAGTCACTGCCAGCCGCCACCAGGACAAGAAGCATGTGAAGATGCCAGTAAGCCACGAGCCACATGGCAAGGTATAGATTTATGGAAATGGAATTAATTTAAGCTATAGGAACAGTTAGCAAGAAGCCTGCCATGGCCATACAGTTTGTAAGCAATATAAGTCTCTGTGTTTACTTGGTTGGGTCTGAGCAGCTGTGGACTGGTGGGTGACAAAGATTTGTCCTGACTGTGGGCCAGGCAGGAAAACTCTAGCTACAGCTACCCATGCCCATGCTGAATGGAAAATGGAACCAAAATGTAGCCATACCCTGATTAAAAATACTCCTGGACACACACACACACACACACACAACACACACACACACACACAGGATTGTACATTGGCATGAAGTGCTGCTACTAGAATATTCTTCACACTTTTCTCCTAGAAAGCAACATACAGCTGGCACAAACTTGGACTTACATGACTCTTGTCTTTCAAACCCTCAAAGGAATGTCTCCTAGTGGGAATCAAATTCCTAACTTGGAAGCTACTTAGAGTGGGCTGTGGAAGCATTGTTTGATTTTTTTTTCTATTTATTGTATTAAGTGAAGGTATATGCTCAAGGGGATAGAGATGAATCTCATGTCAACAAACAGTTCCCAAGACAAAGTTAAGAAGTCAATTAATTCTGTTAGACCAATATTAACTATACAATCACTCAGCTGTCCACACCCTTGTTTTCACTGGCTTCCCATTTCTTACCAGTCATCCTTCCCAGCAACTGTGTTCTCTGAAAACAGAGTGTTATAATTGGTCACATTTAATTTTCAGCTCTGTTGAAACCCCACAGCCTTTCTTCCCTCCTTTTCTTCTGTGGGTCATACTGTATAAGAATAGTGCTCTATGTCCATTCTATGTAGTTGAAAAAAATCATTCAGTAGACCAAGTTTGAAAAGTTAATGTAGGAATTTTTCTTCCAATCATTACTACAATGTTATTTAACTCACAAGTTGACTGAGTTCACGGCCTAAACAAGCCTCAGTACTCATTTCACTGATGACCTTGGTCCTACCTAGCAGAGACATGGTGAAGATCTGAACACAGGTGCAATGTCTGTCTCTGTCCATGGTCCTGAAACCTCTCTGGTTTAGACTAGAGATTTTTTCTTTCTCACTTTTCTAAATTCATCATCTTTCCCTTCACCTGCTTCAGTGGCCAACATCACCTTTCATTTCAGCATAATGCAATATCACACTTTTTCCCGATGGTCTGATATTTTTAATTAATACATAATGGCCTTCTTTGCTCTGATACCATTTTTTATTGCTCTTTTCAAAAAGTTTTATTTGATATCTTCTATATTCACTTCTGATTCGCTTTGGTTCACTATATGAATGGAAGTCTTCTTGCAAAAATGTAGTTTCAACATTTCTGTGGCATTGGTTATAAACAAGAATCTGTTTAGATTTCAGACAATTATGCAAGTTTTCAAGTTCATCCTGTCAATACTTGCTTTTCATTAGAATAGTTCATTATTTTATATTAAAAGTAGTTGCTGGTAAGAGACTTTTTTTATTCATTTTCTGTATACCACTGATTCCTCCACTACTGCTTACTTTTTGATTTTTGTAGTGTGTTTTAAGTCTTTCTTCTACTTCCTGTATAGTTTATTATTTTCTGGAGTGAAATGCTCTAGAGGTTAGAATTAATGTCTTAGGAACATTGTTGCAATTAATGCCAGCTGGTTTCAATAGTGCTTAAAACTCTGCCTGTATATAACCCATTCCTTGCTCTTTATCTACTTGAAAATTATATCTTTATATACTGTGAATGTTAATTAGTATTTTATGTGTTTTAAATCATATAAAAATACAATACAGTAATATATCTTTTAATTATCTTTTGGTGTTTCCTTGATACATGCTTTTGAAAACATTTTCTTGAGTTTATTTCTGACAATTTCACACCTTTATAACATGCACTGATTATTACCAGTCATCCCAATTTCCATCCCACTTCTATTACCATCTTCCAATTCATGCTTTCCTATACCACCTCCATTCCTTCTTCCCAAATTCATGATTTTGATGGTATTGTTTTGGTTTGGTTTTTTAAGACCCACTGAGTTTAACTGGGTTCATCTGTGTTACCATGGATTTAGAACTATCCACTGGGACTTTTTGGCTCCTTATTGGGTATGTCACACACACACACACACACACACATTGTATACTATGCATATACAATATATATGTAATATCAGACAATGACTGTCCCTCTTGAAGAATCCATCAGAAGCCAAAAGTTAATGCTCTTCTTCTATTCATGATTGACTGTTGATAGGCCTGATCTTGAAAGTGTTGGGGACCATGGGATAGGAACAGCAAGTTTCTTTAGAAATTATGGAAATTTGCCCAGTAGTTATCATTATTATGTTGGATGAGCCTTGGAGAGGCAGAGACTGGAGGAATACTTTTCCTGAGGACCTCATGATGTTATTGATCGTAGCTCTGCTTATTGCTCTCAAAGTCACATGTCTTTCATCAGTTGTTTGAAAACTCTAAGCCCCTTTCTAGCCCCTCAGTAGGCATTGTCACTGGTACTTACAATAATAGTGGTTGGCTTTTTCTAAGCATTGCTGCTGAAACAGACTAATGAATCAACCACCACACTTAGAAAGAATTTAGAGATGTATATTGTTAGTAAAGTTAGGTTAAGATGTTTTTGTTAATTGCTTTGATATAGAAAATCTGGATACAATTTAAAGTTTAGAAAGGCAAACTTTTAATAGTTGAGTGAGGACTCATTGGGTCAAGGAACAAGAACAAAGGTAGCCTGGTTATTACTATCTGACATGATTTTCTTGCTAAAGATGGTTGGTGACCAAAGTTTATGATTTATTTCTTGTACCAATTTTTGTACTCAGTTTTCCTGGTAAGATTTAATAAAAATTTTTCATGAGTGGTTATGCACTCTGAGGACTTAAAGTATAAATGACTGATTGTTTTTATATATAAAAGTTTAGATTGTGATTATTCTAAGATTTTTTTATAAGATTACTTTTTAAGGTAAATAATAAAATGATTAATCCTTTCTTTGTAACCACAAACAACTATCTGTCAGTATAAAAGGGAACTGGCTGAAAATACATTTGGCTTGCTTAAAACTTGGTTAATCAGTTATAAAAGAATCATTGCTTGTGGTGAAGATATTATGGTGGGAAAATTAATACAAAGAAAAAATTAACTATTGTGGCTTCTAAGAAAAACATGTAACTTATGATCATAATATGATTTCTTCCTGTATAAAGACTTTAAATTGTTTTTTTTTGAAAATATGTAACTTGTAGTTGTGAGGTAATCTTTTCTTGTGTACAAGATTTTGTCTTAGGAGGTATAAAAAGAATAAGAGAAAAATAAGAGAAGTAGAAGAAAAGATGTAAAAGGAAAACATCAAGAAAGGTATAGGAGGAAACATCAGGAAAGATGGAGAAGGAGAGTATCAAGGAAGAAGAAGGAAACACCAGGGTAGAAGAACAAAACAGAAAAGAACAGAGTGGGAATTAGCAACAGAAAGAAAAATAAAATGAAGAATTAAGCTTTGCCCCTCAGATAATTCCCTTGTGTATCTGTGCATCTGTCCGTAGTTCAATGACTCCATGCCTCCTCTTGAATACCCAACCTGCTGAGGGCAGGTTCCTCAGCAGAACAGACCCTCTGAAGTCAGAAGATGACTCATTGGTGATTCCATGTCCAGAAGACACCATTTCACAGCCCTTTCCCCCATCTTCAGCTCTTAAATTCATTCTACCCCTACTTTTGCAATGTTCTCTGGTCCTTAGAGGGTGTGGTATAAATGTCCTGTTTTTAGTTCTGAGCACTCAGTAGTCAATTACTCTCAGCACCTTGAGCAGTCATGCATCTTGTATTCAATGCTGTTCATTACAAAAAGAGCTTCTCATATTAAAATTCGAGGTAACGTTTGTCTATCAGTATAAATATAATATTTAGAAAGCAGCTGGCACCATGAAAATTTAGATAAATGGTTGTAGTAAGTAGGCTTCTAAGCCTAAGACCTCTATGGCCATGGGTTTTGATTGGATTTACAATACCAGATACAATTTTTTGGGGGGAGCCATCCTCAAACCCAAGTAGAGAGCAGTTGGTTACCAACATAACAATCATGTCACTTTTTTAGCAAGAGTAAAATCTTGCATAGCAAATTGATATTGTCGATTACAGGGTTCACAGTAAAAACACTGATGTCTTTTTTCTTCCAGAAACCTGGTAGCACCTTCCAGCACTATGGAAGCTGGTCAGCAGGGAGGAAGCTTCCAGTTCAGTTCCAGCTTAACTTGTATCCAACTTATACATACATACATATATATATACATATATACATATATATATATATATATATATATATACATATACACACATACAACTTGTATCCAAGTTATATGATGTCTTCAGCAATAGAGTCTTCTCAGCTTCTTCTGGTGAGAGTCAAGAAGAGTAGCAGGAGTCTGTATCGTTTGGAAGGTCCCTAGAGCCACCCAGACCAACAACCAAAAACAGTTACCTCATACCTGGAATTGGGCCTTTGTTTGGTAAACCCTTGGCTTTCAGAGGGCAGCACTACACAAACATGCAGGGCCTCTCCTACTCTCCCCATCTCTTTAATTATATTTTAAAAATTTCTGTGAATATATTTTGATCATATTCTTTCTCCTGTCACAAGTTGCTCCAAGTTGTCCCCACCTCTCTACACACTCAACTTCACATTTTTCCCTCTCTCAAAAAGAAAAAAAATGAATAAAACAAAACAAAAAAATCTCCAAAGCATAACAAAAGAAAGCACACACAAACCAAGAGGTTTATTTTGTGTTAGTCAAGTACTCCTGAGCATGAAGCCTGCTCTAGGGTGTTGTTAATACATCCAGTTTAACTTCTTGGAGAAACCTGATTGTCCCCCTCCCATGAGGTATCAATTGCAAATAGACTCTGGGTTGGGGTGGGACTTTCTGCCCACTTCCTCTTCTCCATGCTCAGATTTTTGTCTGGTTTGAAACTGTGCAAGTTTGTGCATGCCATCATTGTCTCTGCCATTCATCAAACACATTTGTAGAATATGCACACATATGGGGACATACTCCCATTAACACAGATTTGTGTGGCTTTGTGATTTTTAGGAATTTATAAAAAATGAGGCTATGTTATATTTCAGACATAGTGTTTTTTCTCAAAGCCACTGTTCATTCTTCCAGGCTCATATCTTAGCTTTTATTTCATAACTACAAAATAGTGCATGCTCATTACTAATACATTTTTAACTCAGGAATCTTTATTTTTTCATAATATTTTTATTGATTATTTAGGAATTTCACATGATGAACCCTGGGTACACTTTGCTTTAACATAATATTTTCAAGCTATTTCTTGTTATCGATTAAAGAAGCAAGGTGGTTGACCTGTTCATTTGATAGTGGTTTATTTTTACAATAGCAAAAAAGGAATGATTCTAATCAATGTATCAAAATTTTCATAGATAAGCATTTGAGGGGTTTTTGAAAGACAAAATATTGCCTAATGAACAATTTACCATGGTAAAATACTGCCTTTGGAATGAAACTATAATCTCAGTAATTAAGGCCCACTTATCTGCAGTCTGCTTGGCAGTGGGATGTAGTCTGTGTTTCTTATAAGAAAATTAAAAGAACCTTATGTAGCCAAATACCAGCAGAAAAACAAGCAAGCTTACGAGAGTGAGCCCACCCCTGACAGGGCCTGAAGGACCAGGAACCAGAGGCTGGGTAGCCCGGAGACCTAGGATAGAACCAAACACAACTGGCAGAACAACAAATAAAATAGTCAATGAAATAATTCCTAACAATACTCTGCTGTACTTGTAGACTAGAGCCTAGCATAATTGTCATCAGGGAAGCTTCATCCAGCAACTGATAGAAACAGATGCAGAGACCCACAGCTAAATATTAGGTGGAGTTCCAAAAATTCCATGGAAGAGGGGGAGGAAGACTTGTAAAAGCCAGAGGGGCAAGGATACCACAAGAAAACAGGCCACATAACTATTACAGGGCTCATAGGGGCTCACAGAGACTCAACCAACAGGCAGGAGCTTGTGTGGGTCTGACCTAGGTCCTCTGTATTTATTAGATAGTTGTGTAGATGGTGTTCTTGTGAGACACCTAACAGAGAGAACGGGGCTGTTCTCTGATTCTTACGCCTTCTTGTAAGATCCTTTTTCTCTTCCTGGGTCTCTTCATGTGGGATGTGCCTAGTTTTATTGCAATATGATATGCCATGTTTGGTTGATATGCCTGAAGGCCTGTCCTTTTCTGAAAGGAAATAGGAGATGAGTAGATTTTGGGAGAAGAAAGATGGAAGAAGAGGAGGAAGGGAAACTACACTGGGATATAATATATGAGAGAAAAATAAATTTTAAAATATGTAAATGCAAGCAAAAAATTAATCAATTGTCCAGTAAACAATAATACAGGCTGACTTTCAGACCATCAGAGAAGGGGTTAAGAATTCATCAGTGTAAAGAAAAACTAAAGAACACAGCTTGTAAAGTGACCACAATATCAAGGACAAGAGCCCTTCAGGACAAATAGAGATCCAGCCTAGATGCCAGGTGCTGCCTTCAGGATAAACAGGCACATTTCCTATGTTATCTAGAGCATCAACTTCTGAGCAATGCTTGGGACTGTTTTCAATCTCTGTACTTCACTTCCTTCCTATGAGCCAAGACTGTCATCATTGTCAGGCACAGTGTGTCATATCTATGCCATGCTCCTCCACCCCTCACACAGTCACAGAGCACAACTCTTCCTCCTTTCCCACTTCCTCCCCATCCTCCTCTTCTTTCCCCTCCTTCTCCTCCAGTGAAGTAATGCAAGCTTCAAACCCCCTCTGTCCTGTGAGAAGGCAAGGTCCCCTGATTATGCCTACAAACAAATTTCTTAACCTGTCATGCTGATATGCTCCTGAGGGTAAGTGTGCTTTCCAAGGACAGTTGTGTCACATCATACCTCACTGAGCACAGACCATAAGAGGGAATTGAAGTGAACATTTCAGTAGTCAGCTCAATCTCCCTTCCTCTGCTTCAGGTCAAGATGGTAAGGAACTAACACATCATCAAATCTACAGAGATACAGGTGAAATGAATCTACCATGAGGTTCTTCAGCCTTCAGATCTGGTTTGTAGAAGCAATGTGAGAGTATTAGAACTTTGGACTAAAACAACCCTAAAGAGCTACAAGCAGAGTGTAGCGGGCCATTTTGCTGGAAGTTTGGAAGCCCAGAGTGAAGAGAAATTCAGACAGTGGAGGCCCTAGTTATGAAGTTTTAGAAGGGAACAAAGACCCTAACTTGAACTTAGCTCGAGGCCATTTAATGATATTAACAAAAAATTGAACTTCATTCTACCTCTGTCCTGAGACGGTGAGTGAAGCTGAATGCAGAATAAAGGTCAAGTTTGTTGAGTGGAAGAAACTTGAGGGTAGGAGAGCATGCAGAGGACAGCTTACCTCTCTCATTCAAGCCACGGTGAAACAGAGGAGAGTGGAGCAGAAAAATTCGAAAAGTGGTTAGTTTAAAATTGCTGGAGTGTGGTGTCTTTAAAGAGAACCCTGTCATTCTACATTGGGTCAACTAGAGTAGCTGACAACAAAAATCCCACCCATTTAAGTGTGCATCTTGCAAATTCATTTGAAACATGATGTCCTGTGCTGCCAATGTTGCTGAAGCAGTTACCTGCTCAGAAGACACTGCCCAGGGAAGTGTTTCTACAGGGTCAGCATGAAACTGATGCAACAGTGATCCAAAGGGGGCCAGCCTCCACCCTATGCTTGTAGCAGACCTTGGTGTGGGTTATTGTGTTCCCCAAAATATTGTGCACCCTAATAAACTTATCTGGGGTCAGAGACAGAACAGCCACTAGATACAAAGGCTAGAAAATGGTCGCACTCACACCTTTAATCCTAGCATTCCAGAGGCAGAAATCCCTCTGGATCTCTGTAAGTTCAAGGCCACATTGGAAATAGCCAGGCATGGTGACTCACGCCTTTAATCCCAGGGAGTGATGGTAGAAAGCAAAAAGGTATTAAGGCATGAGAACAAAAACTAGAAGCATTTGGCTGGTTAAGCATTCGGCTGGTTAAGCTTTTAGGTTCTGAGCAGCACAGTTCAGCTGAGAGCCATTCGGATATGAGGACACAGAGGCTTCCAGTCTGAGGAAACAAGATCAGCTGAGAAGTTGGCCAGGTGAGGTTAGCTGTGGCTTGTTCTGTCTCTCTGATCTTCCAGTGTTCATCCCAATACTTGGCTCCAGGTTTGATTTTATTAATAAGACTCTTTAAGATTCATGCTACACCTTGGCAGCATTGTCTTTGTAGCACTGTTTGGACAGAAATAAAAGAATGCAAGATTGAAGGAATCATAGAATATTGTGCAAAAGCAGTTGTGAGGCCAGGCAATGGGTGACAGGGCTAGTGTTATTAAGGTGACCCTGAGAGGTCACTGCATGAAGAGACTAAGTTATAATGTGTAGGAGTACAGGCCCATAGGGTCGAGGAAATTGGCTCAGACCAGTTGCCAAGACATGCATATAACATACTCCTTAAGAGCCAACCCGGAGTCTGCCTGAGGGCCTAGCAACAGGAGTTGTCAGTTCCTAGATATTGTCAGAGTTCCTGATCATACCCAGTCAATGATGGAAGACCACAGAAACTGGGCACTGGGAGGAGGGTATATAAGGCCTTCCCTGTTATTGAATAAATGGGTTCATTATTTGCCTTTAATGGACTCCCAGTGTCTGTGTCATTGACACCGCTGTTAGAACCCAAGGGAGCTGTTAGAATCCAAGCTACAATAATGGAGGGCCAAAGGTATAAAAAAAAGCTGGATGTATAGAGAAGTGCAGGTCCAAGAGAGACTATGTCCACTTCAGTGAACAGAGATGGAGAGAGTTTCTACCCATGTGCTGTGGATACCAGACAATACTATCAATGAGTTCCAGATCCCAGACAAAGATCTGCAAGGTTTGATATTTCCTCTGCCAAGTTCTGATCTTGCTTTAGTCCAGCATTTCCTTCTCTGTCTCTGCTTCCTGATTTTTGAAACACCAATGTGTACTCAGTGAAATGGGTGCTGTAACTTGTTTCTGTTTCCACAGGGCTCTATGGTCAAGAAAATTGAGCTGAGTCTCAGAAGAGATTTTTGCACTTATGTTTTGGAACATTGCTGGGAATGTTAAAGACTGTGATAACTTTTGAAGTTAGTCTGAATAAATTTTTTTTTATTATATATTGGCCATGGCATATGCAGAGAAAGGATGAAAAGGTGACAAGAATAGTTGTTATGATTGCTGTACTTCATTGTCTGCTTGACACAAGGTTTTATTCAAGATCTGAGGCAAGAAGATACACCTTTAGTCTGGGTCACATCTTCTGCTGGAAGCTTATACAAGAACATGAAAGAAGGAAGCTTTTGCTTTTTGTCTACTTACTGTGGTCTTCCTAGAAAGTCTATTTTTTTCACTGAGGTTAGAGCCTACTTCACTGGGATCCCAGTATACACTGAAGATTAGCTGAGACATCCAGTTTCAGGGACTGAGCAATTACTTGATTCTTGGACTTTCAAGAGCCATTGTTGCATTAGCTGGACTTCAACCTATAAGCCATTCTAATAAGCCCTTTTATGTATGTTTTATTCTCTAAGTCCTGTTATTCTAGAGAACCATGACTAATACAGGTGTCAAGTGATGAGAAGTTCCTCCAGTCTGTCTCGTGACGTGTTCCAATTTCAATAAAAACAGTGGAAAGCAGTTATCTTCAAGGCCCAGTGGTGACCAGAGTCCTGTAGTCTCAGTTCTTGGTTTTAGAAACTGCTGATTATAAAGAAAGAGGCCACCCTCAATGAACGTCAAGGCTGCTAATATTTAACTAGATAACTAATTTTTATTTAGAGATCATCCTGTCTCGGTCTCATGAATGCTAGGATTATAAGTGTATGCCATTGTGCTTGACAATATTTATTATTGCACAAACTATTCTCTCTTGATTTATCCATTATTTTGGTTACTTAAATGAGAAATGTGTTATCTTTACTCCTGATCTTTGCTGAGATTTGGATTCATATTATCAGTCTCTGTGCTGTGGAATATTAGTTAAATATGTGTTATATTCATTTGTGCTGTGGTAATATTTGTTTAATGATGCAAAGATGTGTTGCATTCATTTATGTTGCATTTGTTTAACTCTGTAAAGCTGTGTTACTTTACCTGCCTAAAACACTTGATTGGTCTAATAAAGAGCTGAACAGCCAATAAACAGGCAGGAGAGGGATGGGTAGGACTTCTGGGCAGAGAGAATAAATAGGAGGAGGAATCTAGACTGGGGCAGGGGAAGCAAGGAGTGAAAAAATGAGGAGAGGAGGATGCCAGGGGCCAGTCACACAGACACACAGCCAATCATAGAGTAAGAACTAAAGAAAAATATATAGAATAAAAAAAGTAAAAAGTCCAGAGGCAAAATGTAGTTACAGAGAAACAGGATAATTAAGTTAGAAAAGCTGGCTAGAAACAAGCCAAGCTAAGGCCGGACATTCATAAGCAAGAGAATAAGTCTCCTTGTATTTATTTGGGAACTGAGTGGCAAGCCCCCAAAGAGTTAAAAAAAAAAAAAGAAAGAAAGAAAAGAAAAAAAAAGCCAACTACAAGTCTCTGAATCTAACAGATCCAGACCTTTACTTTATTGTATCCCACTAGCACACACCAGGATTCCCATGATTTGGGTTGTGTAATTCCCAGCTTCAACTCACACTTCATTTTTGTAAAAAAAAGTATTTTTATTATTTCTCATTATGTATTTTGAATGTGAGAGTGGGTATGTGTGCATGAGTGCGGAAGCCCGCAGAGCCAGCGACATCTGATACTCCAGAGCTGGAATCAAGGCAGTTCTGAGCTACCCAACATGGGTCCTGGCAACTGAATCCTGGTCCTCGGCAAGAGCAGTATGTGCTTTTAACGGCTAAACCATCTCTCCAGCTTCCCAATTTCTCGTTTTGTCTTTATTTATCCCTGAGTGTGAGTTCTGTTCTTATCTATGCACATGGTCTCAGTTTCATGCATGGTTCTAGCTGTTTCCAAGTATACTTACCAAGTGACCTATAAACTCTGAGGGAATTCAACAACTTAAAATTCGAAACTTTGCTTATCTAATTTAATGTTGATAAAAATCGTCTTCGGAGTGAGTTCGCCTCCACGGTAATTTAACAAACACGAGCTTCATCAGACAACCATAGCTCCCTTTTGGAGGGTGGGATACTGGAATACAAATGGTAATGGCGCGCTCTTATCAGTAGGTGGCAGCAAGCTACTGAATTTAGGGGAACTGCTTTACACGAATTAATATTGATCCGAGGTTAAATTGACAGACTGAAGAGTGGTGTTGTTCTTTGAGTGAAAATCAATCTTATAGGTTTTATTTTTCCATAATCTAAGCAAGAAAGCAACAATCGATTAAACAAGGAACATCTAGCAGCATGTCTATCTTAAATAGTCTGACTCCTCAGCAACCACATCACACATCCTTCCAGCTCATCTTTGTAGGCTGCTCTGTTGCTAAATCTTTGCTGGTTACTCAAAAAAACTGAACTGGGTGAATATTGTTTAGGGGAACATCTTTTTCTTTTGGTAGATGATGTCTCCCCTCTGGCTGTTCCTAAAATATATGTTACTTATCCCACATGGCTTTCTTTAAAGTACTTACTGAGTAATTTCTAATAATATTAATTACATTTGATAAGGTATTCTAGGCAGAACGGTTAAAACAAACAAACATACAAACAAACAAACAAACAAATTTAGCCAGTTGCTCAAGCCAATGGCTTTTTTACTTCTCCCACAGGAGCAAAATGATTTGTTTGCATCCCGCACAGTTTGAGTTGCGGTTCTCCATAGGCATTTGGGTTCTCTTCATTTCTAAGCCCCTCTCGCTTTCCCTCCAGTCCTGCACATTCTTTCTCTTGTCAGAATTTCCATTTGGAAGACAAGTTCCCTTCCTATTACAAACTCCATCTTTCTAAAGTGGGGGCCATTGAAGCTACCTGGAACTCAGGTGCAATCTTATTAAGCAGTCCTTTCTAAAGGGCAGGGAAGGCTGTCTGTTCAAGAGACTCTCACCATTGGTTGTGAGAAGATCTGTCCTTTCACATCACTAGTGTGAAGGAGAATTTCTTTCCAGTGAGAAAAAAATGTGCAAATGAAGAGAGGAAATTAGCAAAGAAAGAGGAGGTAAAGAACTTCCCTTAATGTGGGGGTGGGGTGGGGTGGGGATGGGAGGCTTGTTTTGGACACAGACATGATTCGATGTGGTCATCAGCCTTCAGTCTTTAATACCAGTTTTTTCTCACTAATTTCCATGAAATTCAGCAGAGACCAAAGTAAGAAGTGGCGAGGGAGAGACTCCATAAGAGAGCAATCAAGTGACTGTCACACGAACACTCAGGGTAAGATGTGCAGGGCAGTTCATAAAAAATAAGGATGTGTTGGTTTCCCTTCCTTGACTTCCTCCTTTTTATCATGTATATTAATATGGTAATTAAGTGGCTTGGCATGTAGGAATACATAATATATATGTATGTATGTATATGTATATATATACACTCATGTATTATATATAATGTTGTCTACTATACACACATTATATATATTCTGAAGGCTAATCTGAGTAATGACATCAGACATTTGGTGAGAAATTCTGAAGAGAAAGATCATTGGACAGTATTCCTTCCTGAGAATATAGCAGTATTCATTCTTTGTAACTTTCTCAAGGGGGCAGAATTAGTTCACATGAGAACTTAAAGCTTATAGTAAGTACCCTGGAAACTTTATTAAAAAGAATATAAGATGATTATATACTTTAAAAGATACAAAAGTAAACATTACAATGAGAAAAATCAAAATACAATACACATGTAGGAAAGCAAACAAATATCACATGTCCTATAGTGTACAAAAAGTTACATTTTAATAACTCTTTGAAGCACTTTTGGAATGTTTTTCCTGCCATTTTTGAGGATCTCCCCCGATAACAGTACTATTGATATGACATTATGTATAAATTGAATAGTAAGGTAATTCAAACTTCCAGCATAATTGATAGAAATGTTTATTATTAACAATAATTTAGGAACATCTCTTTGGCCTCACAAAAAAATTGTTAGTGCTGTGAAAAAGAACTCCTGGAAGGAAGGTGTGTCTTCAGAAACTGATTGATTAGAACTTCAGTACTTCGGAGAGACTGAAATATTACAGATCCAGAACTAATTACCTTCTCCTCCACCCTCAACAGCCATCCCTTCCCCACCTCTGTGTCAGAACAGATGTCCTATGGCTAACAGGAAAAAAAAAAAAAACAACACAAAAAACATTGTAAATCTATGAACTTAGCAGACCACCAGCTCCAACCAGCCAGAAGCTAAGAACATCATCAAGGAGCATCTAAGGCCTATTGAAAAGCCTCCCCCATCTTCTTATACCACCTCTCTGACACACCCACCAGTGTATGTTAAACTTGCCTTGATCTATGACTTTCTTTGTTCTATGAACTATAAAACTTCAGGAAACTGCTTCCACATCGGAACATGAAATTTGGAGCAATATAAATCTATAGTCCTGGCCATAGGCACTCAAAACAGCCTCAGAATAAACTCTTATTCCCTTTAAGGTGAGAGCTGTTTCATGTTAGTAGTTCTACATGTCATCTTTAAGGCTGTTATCCCTTCATGTGTAAGCAGTATGATTTGGGCATGAGGGATGAGAAGTTGGACAGATTGCTTGGTAGGCAGACAGAGTGGGAGAAAGTCCATGATTAGATGTGGGGAAAAAAAAAGGTGAACTTCCAAGATGACTAGTTGGCTTCTTCCTCACCTTCCTAACCTGAGACAAAAGCCTGGCAGCTTAAAACAAAGGCCTTGTAAGCTTTTGCTTCTGCTTGGAGCTGGGATGGGGGCTCCTGCCTGTGGACCAGTCTGACAATGGCAAGGAGCAGACTGAGACGCCTTTATTCCAAACTTTTGGACCTATCAGCCTCCTTGTCTCTGCTCAAACTGACCACTTCTTTTTTTTTCCATTTATTTTATTTAGATTTATTTTTTATTTTTGAAAAACATGCTTTTTCATGCAATGTATTCTGATCACAGTGCCCTTGCCCAGTTCCTCTAAGATCATTCCCACAATCCTACCACTGAACTCCACAACCTTTCTTTTTTTATTAAGAAATTTTCTATTTATTTTACATACCAACCACATATACCCCTGTCCTCCCTTCTCCCAGCCCCCAGCCTTTCCTCCCAACCCACCCCCATTCCCACCTCCTCTAAGGCAAGGTCTCCCATGGGAGTCAGCAGAGCCTGGTGGATTTAGTTGAGGCAGGTCCAAGCCCCTCCTCCCTGCACCAAGGCTGCATAAAGTATCTCACCACAGGCACTAGGCTCTAAAAAGCTGGCTCATGCACTAGCTGAGGATCCCCCCATGGTACAGGACTAGGCCCTCTGGATAAACGAGGCAGTTGTTTAGCTTGAACTGTTTATGGGGCCCCAGGCAGTGAGATCGGGACCTGTCCCTAGTGCATGAAACTGACCACTTCTAAAAGGGAGAGGACGATTCCCTCAAAGACTTGAACACCCACCAACCCACCATTGTGGAGGAGAGACTGAGCCTCAGCTCCCTGAGGCCCTATCTACTTTGTGGATCTCTCTGTGTGCTCCGTGTGTGTGTGTGTGTGTGTGTGTGTGTGTGTGTGTGTGTGTGTGTGTGTACAATCCCTCACCCTTAAAAGCCTTTCTTTACTAGCTGAGTCTGTCTTCTCCTGTTTGTTATCTGTTGACATTTTTCCCTGCTGCTACCTGTTGTGTTCAATCTTTTTTTTTCTTGTGTTTTAATTCTTTAACTGGCAGAGAAAATGAATGTAATGAGGGCCTCTAGAGGGCGGTAGACAGGTCCCCAGAGACCAGCATTTCAGTATTCCTATTGCACGATCATGTTTTCCTCATTACACATGCACTTTACAGTCTGATGCTGCTGGACACATTTCTAGAGTAGATAACCCCCAGACTCAGGTGTTGACATTCTTAGGACATAAAATGATGGTGGCAGAATACTATTCCTACACGAAGACCTTGGGATAATAGAAGTACCCATGATCGACTCTGAACTACACGCATATGTAGGACCTGACAGAATCTCAAGTTCTCCTAACTCTACTTCCTTCTACCTCGATTAAAATTCTAGAAAATGCCTTTGGTAACTCTAGAGCCCACGCTAACTTTCTCACAGCAAAGTAAAGGAATGACAAAATGAAGAGACATGTCTTAATTTATTTCACATAAACCTGTTACATTTGGAAAACAAAACAAAAACAAACAAACAAAAACATTACAAGAGCGAATATTGCAAAGGCATCCACCACATTTCCAGGGCTCCTTGCACAGACTGGGAGAACATTCTTAGTGTAACAAAAGGCATCCAACACCAAGCAAGCACAGTCTTTTGGTAGATCCATCTTGGCCTTGAGAATTGTGTTTTGTTTTGCTAAATGCTACTCCTCCCTCTCCAAAGTCACCAACTCTTCCTGGACTTCGCTAATGTCCTCTCACTTAATGTCTTCACACAACTTGAGAATTTATTTCTCTCTATACCAGAGACTATCTCAATATTCTATCAGACTATCATTTTATGTTACATTTCTATCATAAAGGCAAAGAATAGCAATGAGGAACTCACCTGTGTAAATGTTTCTTCTTGCTTATACGGTATATTTAAAGTTTCACTGTACATTTCCACAAAGGACTATGTCTATTGACTAGGTTTGCTGTTACCAATAAAATTCAGAAAATACATGTAAATATGGATTAGTAAAAAGACTCATCATCTCATTTATTTACATAGAGCAAACCCACATTTACCTACAGACTGTGAGTCAATATGTAAGTAGGCATGGCAGGAACTGCAAGCCACCCCCATGTAAATATGCATCCTTGTGCATACACAAACCACCTCTATAACAAAATGAAGATTAGATGCATGATCCTGAAAACCACAGTACACTACTTCACCTCTGTAAAAATACTGTTTAGCTTATCTTGAGATTTAAGAGTTAGTGATCATTTTTGTTGCCCAACTGATTTAGATTATATTATGACACAGTTACTACTAATAACAGTTAAAATTATACCCTGGTAATAATTATTAAAGAACAAGAAAATAATTAATTTAAATGTATATCTTAGTGATGTACTGCAATTGTAAAGACGCCTTAAATGTTAAAAAGTATGTGTATTTGTCTACTGACATTCAAAATGTATTATAAAGCTTCACATACAATTTCAAACCTGGAAAATAATGAGATAGAAAATAGTTATGAATAAATACACAACAAGTATTCTGATTTTCATTTAATGGAAAATAATATGATAGCTAAACTGTATCAACAGTTATATTGTTTGAGTCTGCCTTACAAAAATGATATAATGGCTGGAGAGATGGCTCAGTAGAGTTTGGAGCACTTACTTCTCTGGCAGAAGACCCAAGTCTGGTTCAGAGTACCCACACCAGGTGGCTCACAACCTCTTATAACTCCAGTTCCATGGCATCCAACTCTCTCTGGCTGCTGCAAGCACTCATACGCATGTGGTATACATAAAGTCACACAGTCACACACACACACATATAAATCAATACAATATTTTTAAGTAATATAAAGTTATGCATGCAAAATTATATACAATGTGAATATCAGAATAACAAAATACGTTACATCATTTGAAGGAGAAAATATAGGTATCATTAAACAGATCAACTATGTATTAAGTCAGCAAAAAAGTTTGAATTCCATTTAAGCTGTAACAGAGGAAATGGTAGGTTGCCTGTCATAATGCTCTCTGAAGACAGAGCATAGAATAATGTTCTTAACTTACATTATCTGACACCAAAATTTTGTTTTTACTTCCTCTATTACAGTAGGTCTCAGTTTAAGGATATACATTTAGGTTATTATGTTTATCCTTATTAGGTGTTTTGTCAATGACAAGCCATGGTTATCATGGAAGAAGGAACTGTAATTGAAAATTTTCTTTTATTAGATTGGCCCATAGACATGTCTATAGGCACATTCTTAATTAACTGATATGAAAGGTCCAGGCCACTATTAGAAGTGCTATTCCAGGTCAGGTGGCCCTGGGTTGTATAAGAGATCAAGCTCAGGAAGCCATGGGAGCAAGTGAGTGAGCAGCATTCCTCAGTAGCCTCTGTTTCCATTCCTTTCTCTGGGTTTCTGACTTGTGTCTTTCCCTGACTTCTCTCAGTGATGGGCTATTACCTTGGAATATAAGATAAAATAAACCCTGTCCTTCCCTAGTTGCTTTTGGTCAGTGTTTTATCACAGCAATAGAAAGTAAACTAAGATAAATACATCACCATATTTTTCTGCTTGCAGCTTGTTTTCTGAGTCTATGCATGATGCTGTAGGCTGTTTTCCTTCTGGGGAAGGGCTACATTCTATTTCAGGTTGGTGTTGTAATAGGTTGCATGCTGTGTCTTCATTAGTATAACATTCTGAATAGCAAGCACTGTGTCATAAAATCCTACTCTTGATTTCTCCTAGACAGGACAAAGCTCCTGTGAGGTAGACCACCTACTTCAGGGCTTTGATGGAACATCAGTCTGTCTTGTGTCAAAATCTGAAATGTAGATTTTCTTGGTTTGTCATATACATTTGTTTTACCTGGGAGGGCATGAAAGTCCAGAAAAGGGAACTTTTGAAGTTCTATCAGTCTTTACCTATATAATCTGGAATAACTCATGTGCCCTTTAGAGTTCTTTATGGGGTTGCTCTCTAAAGGGGCAGTGACTGAATGTGAATCCTTTCTCTTAGGAGCACTCTATAGTGCTCATATATAGTACTTACACTTTCATATGAATTTACTTGTGACTTATTCTTCACAGATGTAGTAAATGACTAATATTTGTTAAATTA
This sequence comes from Peromyscus leucopus, assembly GCF_004664715.2. Classification (NCBI taxonomy): domain Eukaryota; kingdom Metazoa; phylum Chordata; class Mammalia; order Rodentia; family Cricetidae; genus Peromyscus; species Peromyscus leucopus. The sequence goes on along the minus strand of NW_023505142.1, from coordinate 1,214 downwards.
TGCCTTGGTTTGACTTCTATTCATCAACCCAAGGCCAAAATCCTAGTTTGAACACTTTATAGGCTTATCCCTGTAGGAAATGTAATTTCTTCCTATTTCTGCACAAAGTGGGGAAATCAATTACAGTAAATGTACTGTGATTATCAATTGACTTTAAGTGGGTTTTTCCTAAGAAAGTATTTTATTAAGAATGTGCTGTGACATTTTAGTCAACAGCATAGTAATCTGTTGGGGAAAAACACATTCATAATTATTTTCCTGGTTCTCCCAAAGATACTTTCTTAGAAGGAAAGATTTGTCAGCTACAAGCCAACACCTACATTCAAGTCCTTCCTTATCCCATCATCAAGCCCCTATCTCTTCACCGATTCCTTAGTACAGGTTAGTTGCATAGTTTTCTAGAAACAATAAAGTGACAGTGCCTGTGTAGAAAAGCGGAATACATTTGTGGAAAACAATAACCACTTAGCTATTGTGGTAAGTTAAGTGATGATCTATTATCAAATCCAAATATCCATGAATATGAATTAAGATTTAGGTGGAACTCTGAGGGATCACCTTGCTTGGATTCTCTGTCACACATCCAGCACTTTCTGCTGTTCCACAAACTCATGGAGGAAACTGATGTCCTCTCTTAGCTCAAAATCTATATAGATGACCTATTGGAATTTTTCAATAAAATCATAATAAAAAACTTACACTGAACACAAAAGAGACCTGCATACATACATATCAAGAGAATTTGGAGCAGTTTCTCCACACAGCTGCAGCAAGAAAACAGTATGTGAACTGCTGCCAACATGTGGGTCAGGGGTCTCCTTGGAGCCTGGTTATACCTCCTTTCACTCCCCAGACCTACATAATAACACAAAAAATTCAGGTGAAATTTTGCATCAGGTCTTACAGAATCAAAAATCAAACAAAAAACAATAACAACAACTACAAAAAACCAGTTTAAGTACTTTTACAGAATTAAACTACTCTAATAGATGGAGTTTTGTCAAAAAGCCCAGTTCTTTTTGCAAAACTTTGATGGTAAACTCAGAGTAGGAGATTAATTATCAACAAAAATATTTTCAGCTTTAAAATGAACATAACTTCAGTCTTTTTCTATGGTCTGTAATGCACCTAGCATAATCAATGTGCTTTGTTTAAAAAATACAAATGCATGTGCAATTATAATAAATAAGAATCAAACCAGCATATTCTGTGCC